>NC_090727.1:126787321-126792321 GCF_036898095.1 Palaemon carinicauda | reverse complement strand
TTAAACTATTTGCAGATGACACACAATTTTACTTCTCCATAAATGATATACATGACACTACTGAAACTCTAAACCGAATCCTTAATAGTGTTAGAGAATGGTTGACATTTAAACAACTAAAATTAGATGAGAACAAAACTGAATTCATGGTAGTGGGCAAGAGAAACAGCGTGAGAAACTTAGGTGATATTCAAATGAACATAAATAATGACTCGGTGCCGATATCTAGTAAAGTTCGAGATCTAGGTGTATTTCTTGACTGTAACCTGTCTCTAAATGCCCAAATAAATGATGTAATAAAAACTGCTGGTTATCATGCAAGAAATATTGCGTTTATAAAAAAGTACCTGGACGAAAATTCTGTAAAGAAACTTGTGATAAACTGTGTTATTACCAGGATTGACTTCTGCAACTCTATCTACTACAATTTACCAAAAGTGCAACTTAAGACATTACAAAAAATAATAAACAAAGGAGCACATAGAGAAAGGATCACCCTTATACTAATCGATTTACACTGGCTGCCGATTAAAGCGAGAATTGAATTTAAAATATGTACAATAACCCACCAAGTTATCAGAACCGGTCGTTCAAAATACTTAAGAGAATTGCTACATATTGCGCAGCCAGCAAATCGTGTCGACACGAGAATAGTTACAGATGGCTTCAAGCTGTTAGAACCTAGATTTATGTCCACTTTGGGCCCCAGAGCCTTTAAATATGCGGCCCCGAGACTATATAATAAGCTCCCACGAAACATTTGAATGATTGAAGACATTAAGGATTTCAAGAGGAAACTGAAGACTTTCTTATTTCATGAGTCTTTTGACAGTGACGATTTAACAGTAAATGAACAATATGTGACTTGAAATGTTAAATACTGTGAACGAAAAAGATAAAACAACAATGGAGATCCTGTAGAGAGTGGGGTTCCCCTGCTGTATGAGACCGGAAAAACAGCCATCAAAGTAAAGTAAACAGTACTGTTTGGCCAGAAAGGACCCCCTAACTCTCTAGCGGTAGTATCTCAACGGGTGGCTGGTGCCCTGGTCAACCTACTACCTATTCGTGTGGGATCACATTCCAAGACCTCAAGTGTCCATTTTTATTTCATATTTGTCTTCCCTGTTAAGTCATTTCCGTAATTTAATGGTGTCACTGTTCTTAAAGTATTTTTTTATTGTTCACTGTTTCTCTTGCAGTTTATACGTGTCCTTGTTTCCTTTCCTCACTGGGCTACTTTTCCCTGTTGGAGCCCTTGGGCTTATAGCGTCTTTCTTTTCCAACTAGGGTTGTAGCTTAGCTTGTAAATAATAACTCTGTCTACCCACCCATTCACGCATCTTCTCTAGGGCATTTTTAACCTTTCTTTGTCAAGCATAAAAAAAAAAACAATAATGTATGTTCTTGCGCATGCGTATGTCTGTCCAGTGGTGTTCCTCTCTCTCTCTCTCTCTCTCTCTCTCTCTCTCTCTCTGTTTGTTTCTGTTTGTGCTTTCTTTCTTCTGTCTTCCAATCCAGCTATATGTCTGTCAGTCATGTTTTCGAAAGACTGAATTATGCCTATTATATTGAAGCAAAGGGACTCTTGTTAGATTTCGCCAGCTGTCTCTATCTTGAGCTTTTAAATCAATACTTCTCAATTCATCATCTACTTCACACTTCATAGTCCTCAGCATTGTAGGCCTGTGTCTACCAGCTCTCCTGGTGCCTTTGGAGCCCAGTTAAATGTCTGGGGAACTAATATCTCTTGGGGAGTGTACGTGTAATATTGAGAGAGAGAGAGAGAGAGAGAGAGAGAGAGAGAGAGAGAGAGAGAGAGAGAGAGAGAGTTAACATCTTTTCCAATTAAAGAGCATATTGAACGACAAAAATTGATATAAAATTCCCCTTGATCAAGAAAAACCAGTAAAAAAAATGATACACAAAAGTACAATTTCAAGGATTTTAAACATAAAAATAGCAGGCTTTGTGAAATCAGTTTTTTACTTACTAAGTCTTTCCCATATTCATCAACGACCTTTTTAACATCGTTATTGATACTTTGGTCTCGTTTCAATCTCACTTTGCCTGTTCCCTTTTTCTGAGGTGATTTTTTTTCTTTTTTTATTATTATCCTTAATCATCTCTTCGATAATATTCGTTATTTATCAAAGCTTATATTTGGGATGTACTACAATTTGGTCTTTCATGTGTCAATAAAAATAAGGTCAATAAAACGATCAATCATCAAAAACTATCTTTTCTTCATAACATATTTTTGCAGTAATCAGCACAGAGTGGAATTAAGAAAATAATTAGATTCAATTTATTTCTTTATTGTACAGATTGAATTCCCACAGGGAGCAATTGACGAAATAAATGAGCAATAAGCTATTGATGACATAAACATCATAAATATTCACATCAGTGTGATATTTCTCTTTATGAGAATGATGATCAGCAAACACACGAAACAAACACACTGAAGCCGAGGAAGACATCGACTTTGAATATGCACTTTCATTTAAAGGTAAAGATGTCTGGTTTCCATTCCAGTATCATCCGAGCGACACCAGAACGTTGGCCAGGCAAGCCTAAACCAACAACTCCCCAACTGTGGTGCCCAGCCACAGTAGTATCTTCCTCTGTAAACAACTCAAACCCATGGCACTGGGCCGAGGTCGATCTGTGGAAGGCGAATGCTAAGTGAATGAGTTTCCTCTGCACTAGCTAGGGGGCCTAACTATCGTTGGGAATGTTTGATAAACATATAAAGCTGTAATTAATCAGATCCAAAACCACTTGATAATCTTGATTCTCTACATAGTCTAGATTAACCATGTATGACAGGACTCAGAATCCTATGACGCCGTGCTCAAAAGTCTGTATTCTCTCCCGAGAGTTGGAGTAAATACAACACCACAGTTAATAATCACAACTCTCCCATAGTCGCGGTAGACGATGTCTGACAGGACTCCAGAATCATAAGAATCTGATTAAATATCTCTATTCTCTCCTAAAAGTCAGAAAGTAAATACAAGTCCACAGTTATCGATCCTGATTCTCTCATATTCCGGGTAGATCCTGATGGCGTCTGACAGGACCGTGAGCCCTTCTTCAACCTCACCAATGTAATCTCGTCCCTGCCGCTCACCATCGGAAATCAAGATGATGCAGAACCGCGACACAACGCCACGGGGGAAAAACCCCCTCACTTCCCCCATTTTGACTTGCGTTGCTTTGTATATATCCCTACTGCTTTCTTGAGCCCAATTCACTTCCGTTAACACCGGCTGGGATACGGCTACACCCTCCCCCACTGCCTCTTCATAATAATTCCCTAGGCAGACGCTCTCACCGGGTTTACCGAGGTTTGCTATGGAGAAGATAGGAGAGTGTTGGTAAGAGTGTCCCAGATCTCCAGCGCACATGTGGAGGAAATTTTGAGCCAGGTATCCATCGTCCCTTACGGTGATGATCATCCTTCCCAGGAATCTTCCGTCGGCTCCAAAATCGAGGAACACCCTTCGGGGACTCTTGTTCATTAGGGAGTCAAGCTGTCAATACAAATAACTATATTCGTGGGGTACAATGAGTTTTGTACATTAAAGTATTAGAAAATGAAAAAAAAAAAATTCTTAAAATGCTTCTGGGATATCAAAAAGAACTTACTGCTCAATTTTCTATTGGAGAAACTCTGTTCAATTTGCTATTGGAGAAAAACTTACTGCTCATTTTACTTTTCGAAAGAACTTTCTGCTCACTTTGCTATTGGAATGAACTTACCCTTATATAAGAGCTGTTTACGGGAACTTCTGCCTCTTCTTCCTCCTTAAGCTGATTCATCAGAGTGACAGTGTTTCTCAACCCGATCCTGAGTGGAGCCACCCTCTTTACGCCTTCGAACGTCTTCACCACATAGATCTTGTGGAAGTCTTCCTCGATTCTTTCCTCTATTGTATCCGCAACATGCTTTAAACTCCTTTGTATCATGATCCAATTCTGTAATGGCACAGTAAAGAACAGAGGCTATTATAAGAAATTTCCATTCGATAGTACTATGGATTATGACTGTCAATGGTAAATATATTGACATAATTTGTGACTGAAAAACGAATTTGACAAAAGGGATAAGTCAGATGGACCAATTCATAAAAATTTTAGTATAGATACTAGATGACTGGTAAATATAATCATGCTTTCGGGACCATTTTGAAAAAAAAGTCTTATTCCACAAAGAGCAGTGATTACAAGAGAAAAATTCTCACCTTCACAAGTTTCTCTACATCCTCTTCAGTCTCCGGAAGAAGCACTTCGATTTCCTCCACCTTTCGGTGAGCTCTAACAAAGAGGCTTTCAGATTTGTCTAAAATGATTCCAGACGAAGCAAAGTCTTTGGCCTTTTGCAGTCTTTCATCCGCACGCTTGATTTTTTGTTCCTCTTCATGTAATGCATGCACCCTATCATTCAGCAGTTTCGTTTTCACTTTGATAGTATGCACATTATCGTAAATATCCTTCTCTAGGCGTAAAAGCATTGACCTTATCAAACAAATTTCTGAGTTGCCATATTTCATGTCCTCATTTAACTTCTTGAGCCTACCAACAGCTTGCACAATCTTAGACTTTGCGTCACTGCACGCAGAAAGGGCCCTCTTAGTGAAATTATTTCTGAAATTCTCATTGAAATCTTCAAAGGATTTCCTTCCACTAGTGGAGGAGGAGGTTACGGAAGAAGCCTTGGGTCCCAAATCCAAAGAAGAAAGTTGCATTGCAACATTAAGGAGGTCTCTGTTAAGTGTCACGTCTTCGGCTGCGCTGGCTATGAATTTCTTCCTAAAGAAAGGACATGTAAGATTTTGGGTGGAAATGATCCCCTCGATGCAATACACACATAGAGAGTGGGAGCAGGGCAGGAGTCTGGGGCTCTGGTCTTCACTGAACCGGCTGCTACACACACCACACTCCAAGGCAGTAGACGTCTGCGAACAACAGGAGAACTCAGTAATGACGTTTTC
>NC_090727.1:126769821-126782321 GCF_036898095.1 Palaemon carinicauda | reverse complement strand
AATAAAATAATTAGTGCAACAGTATACCTGTGAATTAGCTCAGAAGATCAGAGACTGCTTTCCTCTCAACAAGATATAACTTTATACTTAATAGATCTATCTATCTATGTATTCACACCCAACCACCCACCCACACACACACACACACACACACACACACACACACATATATATATATATATATATATATATATATATATATATATATATATATATATATATATATATATATGGTTTTAGAAGAGGTAGGGGTTGTATGAATCAGATTTTTACAGTTAGGCAGATATGCAAGAAATATTTAGCAAAAGGTAAGGAGGTGTATGTTGCGTTTATGGATCTGGAGAAAGCGTATGATAGAGTTGATAGGGAAGCAATGTGGAATGTGATGAGGTTATATGGAGTTGGTGGAAGGTTGTTGCAAGCAGTGAAAAGTTTCTACAAAGGTAGTAAAGCATGTGTTAGAATAGGAAATGAAGTGAGTGATTGGTTTCCGGTGAGAGTTGGGCTGAGACAGGGATGTGTGATGTCGCCGTGGTTGTTTAACTTGTATGTTGATGGAGTGGTGAGAGAGGTGAATGCTCGAGTGCTTGGACGAGGATTAAAACTGGTAGACGAGAATGACCATGAATGGGAGGTAAATCAGTTGTTGTTTGCGGATGATACCGTACTGGTTGCAGACACAGAAGAGAAGCTTGACCGACTAGTGACAGAATTTGGAAGGGTGTGTGAGAGAAGGAAGTTGAGAGCTAATGTGGGTAAGAGTAAGGTTATGAGAAGTACGAGAAGGGAAGGTGGTGCAAGGTTGAATGTCAAGTTGAATGGAGAGTTACGTGAGGAGGTGGATCAGTTTAAGTACTTGGGGTCTGTTGTTGCAGCAAATGGTGGAGTGGAAGCAGATGTACGTCAGAGAGTGAATGAAGGTTGCAAAGTGTTGGGGGCAGTTAAGGGAGTAGTAAAAAATAGAGGGTTGGGCATGAACGTAAAGAGAGTTCTATATGAGAAAGTGATTGTACCAACTGTGATGTATGGATCGGAGTTGTGGGGAATGAAAGTGATGGAGAGACAGAAATTGAATGTGTTTGAGATGAAGTGTCTAAGGAGTATGACTGGTGTATCTCAAGTAGATAGGGTTAGGAACGAAGTGGTGAGGGTGAGAACGGGTGTAAGAAATGAGTTAGCAGCTAGAGTGGATATGAGTGTGTTGAGGTGGTTTGGCATGTTGAGAGAATGGAAAATGGCTGTCTGCTAAAGAAGGTGATGAATGCTAGAGTTGATGGGAGAAGTACAAGAGGAAGGCCAAGGTTTGGGTGGATGAACGGAATGAAGAAAGCTCTGGGTGATAGGAGGATAGATGTGAGAGAGGCAAGAGAGCATGCTAGAAATAGGAATGAATGGCGAGCGATTGTGACGCAGTTCCGGTAGGCCCTGCTGCTTCCTCCGGTGCCTTAGATGACCGCGGAGGTAGCAGCAGTAGGGGATTCAGCATTATGAAGCTTCATCTGTTGTGGATAACGGGGGAGGGTGGGCTGTGGCACCCTAGCAGTACCAGCTGAACTCGGTTGAGTCCCTTGTCAGGCTGGGAGGAACGTAGAAAGTAGAGGTCCCCTTTTTGTTTTGTTTCATTTGTTGATGTCAGCTACCCCCCAAAATTGGGGGAAGTGCCTTGGTATATGTATGTATGTATGTATATATAGGTGTGTGTTTGTGTCTGTATATGCTTTTAGAACACAGCGTAAGATTTCTACGATAGAAAACCAATGATATGCACAGGTCTGATACAACATTCTAATTTACTATAATAGATTAAATTTCCTAAGGTTATTAGAGGTAGAAACTGTGTTCCGAAGATATGGAGAACGTAGGAAATTTGACCAAAAATGCAAAAATTACGGGATTTAACGAAATATCTTTCACTCTTTACACACACAAAAAATAAATAAATAAATATATATATATATATATATATATATATATATATATATATATATATATATATATATATATATATATATATATAGAATAACAAAATGGGTCCCTAGAATTTGCAAAAGAAGCAGGAAGAGGATGAGAGGACGAAAGATTGGCGATCTAAGAAAATTTACGACTATAGATTGGTAAAGTCTTTAAACAGAAGCGAGTGGAAGAAAGACATGTCTGCTTTGTCCTGCAGTGGAATAGCAACGGAGAGATAGATAGAGAGAGAGAGAGAGAGAGAGAGAGAGAGAGAGAGAGAGAGAGAGAGAGAGAGAGAGAGAAACTGATACCCGATGAAGGTTGAATAAATAAATTTTTTGCCTACGTATATCCCTCTTCTTAAATCGTGATTTTCACCGAAATTTGCACGAAAGAATATTTCGCTTTTATAATTAGTAAATTCATGGAGCAATTGGGAAATAATTTCACTGGCAACTAAAAACCATAGAGCAGTTCTTATCTTATTATTTCTTAAGTTAAATGAAGAGCAAATTTACAAGTAATTATTAATGAGGAAAGAGAAATAAAGTCTATGTAAGAAATTATTACGACCGGCAAACTGTCCTGCTTAACACCTTCGATCAGTATTTTCGTTAAATATTACAAGATACTTTTATTGAAATTATAATGAAAAGAAACCAAATGCATAAATCAAATAGTTTCAAAGCTCTACAAACTTAAAAATTCCAATCACAAATGATAAAAAGCAAAAAATACGACGGCATTCACTTACCGCAACTAGTGCTGTTAGCTTAGATATCAGACTGTCTTTCTCCACCCTAACGTTGCTTGCCATGTTTGTGTTATGTAGTCTCCGGTTTCTTGAAGGTCTGTCAATTCAATGACAAGTTGTTCCAAACCGAAGTGTGTGTGCACAACCATTCAAAGTCAGACACATTCTGAATAAGATAAACGTAATAAATCCACAATACATCTACGTGCACTGATCTCTGTTTAAAGTTTGCGTCTGCGAGAAGAAATTTGAGTTTCCAGATAGTCCTTAATTTGTATTAGTTATTACTTTAATTCAAAAGTCAATCTAGCATAGATGAAATTTATTTTGTATACATAATAAACACTTTATTTAACTCTGGTTTATATATAGGTTCACCTTCAGAATTAAAATAATATAATTTAGATTCAAAGCTTAATGCAGATATAATAAACCAGAATTGGCAACTCGTTCTAAGCCGATGTAAACAACGACAGTTTCGTATCGGGGGTGAGATATGTCTTTGTAACTGCCCCTCACAACCATCTTGGTTTCCTTTAATGAGTGTATTTTTCTTTTTATTTCCATATTCTTACCATAGATTTTGACTTTTGTATAGTAGAAGTTTCCTCAATATATTTCTCATCACTTTAACTGTCTTTAACTTCCACTGTCTTGGGTTAGAGATCTCTTGCTTGAGGGTACACTCGGGCACACTATTCCATCTTCTTTCTCTTCCTCTTGTTATTTTGAAGTTTTTATCATCTCGTTATTTTCAAGTTTGTTATAGCTTATATATGAAAGATTTATTTTGAATGTTGTTATTGTTCTTAAACTTCTCTTCTAGTTTTTCCTTATTTCTTTTCCTCACTGGGCTATTTTCCCATTTGGAGCCCTTGAACCTATAGCATCCTGCTTTTCTAACTAAGGTTATATCTTAGCAAGTAATAATAATAATAATAATAATAATAATAATAATAATAATAATAACGCCTGTGATCTAACTGACATTATTATAATATTTCGAATTCTGCTATCATTTTCCTCATTCCTTTTCTTGTCTTTAACCATTTCTGCATTCCACTATATCAGCATCTTTTCTGTCATGTTCGACATTGTAATCTAAAATACAGCTTTATGTTCATTTGTCGGTCTCTCCTCCATATTTCTTCTATGAACCTTATTTCCTCTTTTGTTGATATTACATCTTCAGTGATTGCATGACCCTCTCCTCTTTTGTTGATTTTACATCTTCAGTAATTGCATGTCCCTTTCCTCTTTTGTTGATATTACATCTTTAGTGATTGCATGTCCCTTTCCTCTTTTGTTGATTTTACGTCTTCAGTAATTGCATGTCCCTTTCCTCTTTTGTTGATATTACATCTTTAGTGATTGCATGTCCCTTTCCTCTTTCGTTGATTTTACGTCTTCAGTGGTTGCATGTCCCTTTCTTGTTTTGTTGATTTTACATCTCCAGTAATTGCATGTCCCATCTCTGTTAATAATGAATATACAATTAAACTCTATCCCCTCCCTTTTTACGATCTGCTAACACTGTGTGGGTTCAGAAGTGTTACAGTGTTACAGAACTTGAGGAAGAAGGTTAAATGATGCCAATGTATATCTTCTTTTTTTTTTCAACAAGGGGTTCTTAACATTTGTAGGTAATAACTGGCATATCTAATAGTTGATGAATGTGGTTATTAATGATACTTTTAGATTAGTATCATATTCAGTATTGTTGAGGCCAAAATATTTTTGTATACAGTTCAGTAAAAGCTCATGCATAAAAAAGTAAATAGGTATTGCAACGGATGGAAAGATTTGTGGATAGATTAAATGAATGTGGCATCTACTTAATTAAGGGTAACGCGAGCTTCAAGCAGAGATAATTAGCAAGTCATAATGAAAGATGTTAATATCATACAAACTGATGTTTATTGTGAGTTTACACTTTTCTTATATAAGACGAATGGTACCTTACCAATGTTATTTTCTAAAGACATTGCAGCCGGATGAGGATAGTCTCTCTCTCTCTCTCTCTCTCTCTCTCTCTCTCTCTCTCTCTCTCTCTCTCTCCTGTAAGCATGGAAGAGGGGAGGAAACTCACCCCCCCCCCCTCCCTCCATTCAAATTAAGCTCCTATCTTCCATGATGTCTTCTCTCCGCGAAACTACAGTAAGGGACATGATATCTAAAACTGTTTTAATTTCTACGATGATTTTCTCCATTTCAAAATCTATACTAGTCCTATATCCATAATACATTTCTACATTCCTTATTACTATTTCAGCGTTTTATATATTCCCTAGTAACTTTCAATATTTAAAAAAAAAAAAAATCATCTCATTTTAGTCGAATTTGTTGCTTTGCCAAATCTCGCTGCGGTGCCACATCTCCTGGGAATTATAATCCCCGTTTGTTTACATCGTCGTTATGGCCGAAGGTCACGTGTCTGACACCGTTAAAATGTCCGTGAATCATTGTTTTTCTTCCGTCGATATATTTTCAAATAGGATTAGATTTTAAGTTATTGTGAACTTATTCTTTACATATTTT
This sequence comes from Palaemon carinicauda, assembly GCF_036898095.1. Classification (NCBI taxonomy): domain Eukaryota; kingdom Metazoa; phylum Arthropoda; class Malacostraca; order Decapoda; family Palaemonidae; genus Palaemon; species Palaemon carinicauda. The sequence continues at coordinate 126,777,076 of NC_090727.1, read as the reverse complement.
CGTTTTATCCACCTGTCTATTTATATTTACAATGTACGGTATGTGTGTGTTTGTGTATGTATATATGTTGAATAGTTGTTGCCCATATCATTAATGTATGCAGAATATATATATATATATATATATATATATATATATATATATATATATATATATATATATATATATATATATATATATTTGAGTGGATATATATATATATATATATATATATATATATATATATATATATATATATATATATATATATATATATATATATATATATATATATATATATATATATATATATATATACTGTATATATTTGTATATATATGAGCTAAGCACAGTCAGGTTGTTACTGTGTGGAATAAGTGAATGTCAACAGATCTGTCTTCTTTGTTAAAGGAAAGACGGTTATAATGTGGCGTGGGTGCCACTTTGAGAATGTCGTTATCGGCGTGGCTTTAGACACTCAAAAATGTTCGTTAAAAGTTAGCATCACCAAAATCTCTCTCTATTGGTTCTTATAAGACTTTCGGGTCAAAACAGCCAATCATCGATCAGGGCATAGAAAGGCCAAGGTGGGCGCTTGAACTGCCCATAGTTTTTTTGTCAGTTAGAGTTGGGAGGCTTGAGTGGTTAGACCTATACGTCCAGGTCACGGGTGCCAGCAATGAGTACCAACAAGTACCATTTCTCTGAGGACTTTTTCTTAGTAAAGTAACGTAATGATAATTAAGGGCCGCCCTTGTAGCTTAAATAGAATATAGCAGCTGTGGAAAATTAGCAATTCGACTATCATTTGTGCATGATCCCTCTACCATAATAATGTTAACCCTAGAATTGAGTGTCTCTATCTTTGTTTCCCCAAGTTGCGAAGTGTGAACCCCCCTTAATACGACCTAAATCGGGTCATATTAAATGGTGTCAGGTGTGGGGTAATTAACAGATTAACCTCTGTGCTAAGTGATTTTAGCCGACGTGAGATTTTTTGAAAAAGTGGAAACAAAAGAGACTAGTGACAATGCTTAACACGAGAAGTTCGTTGTCGAGTGGCAGTGACGGAGAGAGAGAGGGGTGAAATGACTGTGTAGCTTGTGTATGCCCGGTACTCGGTGAACGGTTTCTCAACGCACATGATAGCAGATACACAACCTTCAAGGCAGCCCGACACCCAACCGACATCGACAACCTTCCCAGGATGGGGTGTTTTAAGAAGAGAACCTCAAAGAGGTAGAGTAGAGGTCTGAGAGGTAGGATGTGGCGACTGGCGGTTGTTGGAACTGAGGGGTGGTACTAACAGGTGGCCATCTACGGCCTTTATGGCCCTACGATGAACAGCGGCAGTGTTATGGATGTCAGGCCACAAACCACCATCTGAAAGCTGTTTAAAAAGAAAACGGCGTCGGCAGAAGAAATCATGTTTCCCCTGTACCAACGAGAGGGAGGGGAAGACGACGCAGGAAGGGGAAGACAACGCGGGAAGGGGACCAACAGTCCCTCGGGCCGTCCGTCAGACCGCAAGGACTGGGGACGGGAGTGCCAAGTAGTCAGCCTGCCGTCTTTGCCCCAGAGTGTCGGGGGAGGGGAGCTAGACGCTCCCCCAGTGAGCAGTAGGGGATGCCCACCTACCAGCGAGGGTAGTTCGTCTTCCCAGGGAGTGCATAAGGAGGAGGAGGGGCGGAGCAGCACCCCTCACCCCCGCTCCCGATCATGGAAGTCGGAATGTTATTCCCGTCTTGGAATAGATGTGGAATCATGTGTGTAACGAGGGTGAAGAACCGCTCGTTACGGATGCCAACAAAACGTAGGAGCGCACAGTGCTTGCCATGGCCAGAGCCCACACACGGGCTCAGTGATCCTACGACAAAGAACGGATGTAATAACTCTACGGAAGCAGAAGGAACAACAACGAAAGAAGTAGGCTTAGTAGACCGTGGATGGAGAGCATAGAAAACGGGAAGATCTTGACGACTACGGAGGAAGAGAGAGGGAATGAATGCCCCCGTGACTGAGCTCTGTGAATGAGTGTATGAATGAGGTAGGAGATCAAATTTCCCGGATTTTTTGCGCAGGTGGAAGGGTGTGTTCTTCATTGAAGATAGAAATTGGATCTAGCGTTGTTCTTCTTTCCCCTTTGGTAGAGAAAGTCATCTGGGTAATTGATGTAAGACCTTATGCGTGGCATGTGGGTATAGGAAGTTCCCCTAAGGATGGCAAGAGTGTCAGTATTTTTAAGGAATTAGGTTTATCAATAAATGTCATGTGTGTAACTCAATGAGTAACCACAAGCATGTGGTACCAAGGGCCAGAACATGGTCGGTAGTACCTTTTAAGTTAATGAAGGGCATATGGACGTCAAAGGTTCATTCCCCCAGGGGACAGGTAGAAGGTGAGGAGAAGACACGAGCGTGTGTCCGTGCTGTCCTTCAAGCAAGAGAGTGCGAGAGGACATGGGTATTGAGATAATGTATACCACGAGGTGATTGAGGTCATAAAAATCAGTTCTTTTACGTATGTTCATTCCGAGTGTTTTGTGAAAAGATGAATTAAATTTTGTTTCGTTTTTTTTTTTGGTTTTGTTCTAAGCATATCAAGAGTATATCATTTATCATACTGAGAAATTTCTGTTGCATTTATGTTATGTTGGGAATTATTCAAATTTCATTATTTTGTGTTGGTACCAATTTTGCTATTACCAATGGTTTTATGTATGTTTTTCTATTTTTGTTGTGCTGGTTAAAAAAAATATATATTTCGGTGTGGTGACAGATAACTGAGACATTTTTTGTTGCATTTATGTTTATGTTGGAATTAATTCATATTTCGTTACCCTATGTTGATGCTTATTTTGCTATTCCCAATGCTTTTATGTATGTTTTTCCATTTTTTGTTGTACTGTATTTAAAGAATTTCATTTCTCTGTGGAGGTTTTCAGTACTATTACAGGTAATTGTTAATCATGGGTTGAAAATTGAACATCATTACTTATGCGTTTGTTTTTTTTTCAGGAGAAATGATGTTGCTCGGTTATTGATAAGTGTTTTTCTTCTTTATTATTATTCACTGTTTGAGTTTGCTCCTTATTGCAGTGTCACGGATGTGTTAGAAATGGTTTTCTTATAATGGTAAATGTATCAAAGAGTGCTGGGATTGTAAGTTATTCATTTTGATTTCTCTTGATTTTTATCATTTTCTTTAATTTGTGTATGTGATGATTGTTGGTCCTTATGGAATTTTATTGCATTTGAAACATTATTATTTTTCTGATTTTGTGCTCCAAATTTCGATGTCGATGTATTTAAACCTGATTTTGTGTTTCTGTATGATCTATTGTGGGCGTGATATTCATCTTTGTGTAACTTGCAATTGTAACACGCCAACCGGCCCTTTGATTTGGTTTAGGTATTTAATTTTAATGTTTGCATGCTCCCGAAGAGGATGGTACTCAGAGGCAACATCTAGTGGAAAAAGAAAGCTTGTGTTCAGTGAAAAAAAAAAAAGAGAGAGAGAGAGAAGAAAAAATTGTTTGAGAAAAAATCTGATAAGTGTGAATTTTACGGGACGTAAAAATTTGGGAAGGGAGTGGTGAGCTAAGCACAGTCAGGTTGTTACTGTGTGGAATAAGTGAATGTCAACAGATCTGTCTTCTTTGTTAAAGGAAAGACGGTTATAATGTGGCGTGGGTGCCACTTTGAGAATGTCGTTATCGGCGTGGCTTTAGACACTCAAAAATGTTCGTTAAAAGTTAGCGTCATCAAAATCTCTCTCTATTGGTTCTTATAAGACTTTCGGGTCAAAACAGCCAATCATCGATCAGGGCATAGAAAGGCCAAGGTGGGCGCTTGAACTGCCCATAGTTTTTTGTCAGTTAGAGTTGGGAGGCTTGAGTGGTTAGACCTATACGTCCAGGTCACGGGTGCCAGCAATGAGTACCAACAAGTACCATTTCTCTGAGGACTTTTTCTTAGTAAAGTACCGTAATGATAATTAAGGGCCGCCCTTGTAGCTTAAATAGAATATAGCAGCTGTGGAAAATTAACAATTCGACTATCATTTGTGCATGATCTATCTACCATAATAATGTTAACCCTAGAATTGAGTGTCTCTATCTTTGTTTCCCCAAGTTGCGAAGTGTGAACCCCCCTTAATACGACCTAAATCGGGTCATATATACACTGTATAAATATATATATATATATATATATATATATATATATAGAGAGAGAGAGAGAGAGAGAGAGAGAGAGAGAGAGAGAGAGAGAGAGAGAGAGAGCCAACCACTGTTCTAATTTCTTATTTATTCTACAATTCGCTCTAGATATTTCTATAACCCTTTACAGTAGATACAGCGAACATTTCCTTTCTGTAATTCTTTTACTGAGTTTTTTGCTTAATATCTACAATTTTTCAATGTATATACCATTAGCTTTCATATACCATTCTTCTTTATCATATAAATATGCAATTCCATTTGTTTTTAGGCTAAGAATCTCATTTATATGTATCTATTTGCATACATATGATTATGTATATGTATGCGTACATTTTGTATATCTATATCCATATTTACTTTATTTTTTATTTTTACTTAATTGATGATACTATTTTAGTTGTATTATTGCCCGAAGAGCTCTGCTCCACATGGGCTTGGACTGAGTCTTTTTTTTCTTTTTGTAAATCTTTGTATGCAAATATTTTTTGTCCAATAAACATTATTATTATTATTATTATTATTATTATTATTATTATTATTATTATTAAAAGGGTATTAACCACGTGGGACCTTCAGCCCCGTGGGTGTGGGGGAGGGGTCGGACTTATTTGACCTTCACGGGTGATTCTGTATATTTGACAGACGGATGAGAACTAGTTGCCACTTTTCCTGATAAACACCTTTAACGTAACTAAATATTTAAAGTACTAAGTGTAGAATGAGTTCTTTAAAGTAAATTATGATTTACATTAACTTTATTGTATTTTGATACCGATATTGAGATGCTATAGCGAATGTAGGATTTGTTTTAGAAAGGCAACGCTGCGCGTGGCCTATTATCTTTCTTTTTTTTATCTTTTATTATGAAAATACAATTACATTTTCTTAACATACATTTTTTTTCTTTAATAAAGAAATATTCCTTAACAAATTATATTTTACATTTTTGTATATACATTATAACATCTATTATAATATGATAAAATTACATTTTTATTTTATCATTTTTCTAAATATGTTTTTAAGTTAGAAACATACTGATTTGTGAAAATATTTTTAACATGATTCTTATGTCCAATAATATTTACATTAAATGTATTTAACAGTTTATTCTTTATACACTTAATAATTTGCCGTTAATCAGTCGGAATAGCAACATTGTTTGGAAATCCGACAATTATTTTCTTCTTTAGGTGTCTTCGTCACCCATCTGTTATTTTCCTTTGGATTTTAATTTGTTATTATTGGCCAAGCCAAGATCTATTGAATACGAACCTTGGGCCAAGCTACAAACTTTGCTGGGAAAAGCACGAGGCTACAGTGAGATCGGGCCATCAAGAAAGGCAGCCAATCGCAGAAAGGAAACAGAGAAATAACAAATAAACTAATATTTTCAGTTTTCTTACAACTTTTTTTTTTTAAACGGCTTTCCGCTACTCTATTTTCTTATCTTTGCATCTGCTTTTCAATACGTTTTTTTCTTCAATTCCAATTTCCATCTTTTATAATTTTTCTATTTCTTTTTATTTCCTTCCTCCAGGATTACCTTCCTATAATTAACATGTATAAGTCCTAGTTTTGAATAGTTTTCATCCTATGTTTTTCTCCAATTCCTATTTCTATCTTTTTTCATTTATTCACGCATTAGCGTATTTCCTTTCCTTGACATGTATACGTTCTTGCTTACTCCAGAAAATCCCAAATAACTTCACTCGTGACTAATTCAAGTCAGGTTGATAATCTCTCTACTTCCTTATCTTTGCATCTGCTTTTCCATCCATTTTTTTTTTTCAATTCCAAATTCCATCTTTTATAAATTATCTATGTATTGCCTTAACTTCTCTTCCTCCAGGATCGCCTTCCTATACTTATCATGTGTACGTCCTAGTTTTGAATTGTTTTCTTCCTATGTTTTATCTCCAGTTCCAATTTCTATCTTTTACATCCCAAATAACTTCTCTTATGACTAAGACAAGTCAAGTCAAGTTGTTAATCTCGGAAATACAATTGGCCTTGACAGCGGATTAAAGGGCCCAGGTGTTCCAAGGCCGACTAGGTTCCGTCTTCCCTTGGACTCCGAGACTTGGAGGGAATCTTCAGGGTTTACGGTAGCCCCAATTTCAAAAAGGCCAAATTTAGGTCTCTAGCACTATAAAAGGACAAATTTGACGTTTTTGGCCCGAAAAAGGCCAACCTGGCAACACTGCCTAGGGGTTATAGTAGCCTGGAGAATGGGGGGGGGGGTGGGGGGGGGGGGGTTTGCTGGATTGTTGGTTGTTAAGCAGGATAGAAGAATCTCTCTCGGTGCTACTATAGCGTGAGGTCTACCACACTATAGCGTGAGATCTACCTCCCGTTAGCACTATAGCGTGAGGTCTACTGCTGAGTTATTCGTCCCTCATAGATAAAACACATTTCATACATTTGTTTAAGCAATAAACACTTAATTTCAACATATCTTAGAAATGACTTAAATAGATCATTGGATTTCCAATTACATTAAAAAAAAAGGGAATAAAGGTAAAAATAAACATGTTATCATATATTTCCATACATTTATTCTAGCGATACACTCTTCGTACATCAAACATGGTATCATATATTTCCATACATTTATTCTAGCGATACACTCTTCGTACATCAAACAGGTTATCATATATTTCCATACATCTATTTCCATACATCTATTCTAGCGATACACTCTTCTTCCATCAAACAGGTTAATCTAGCGATACACACTTCGTACATCTTCTAAGAATGACACAAATAGATCATTGGAAGTTTTTCTCATCACCTTCCAGCAAAAATTATCAAGATGAGACTGAAACAGCTGACGACCAACACCTCGCATTCTCTTCAGAATTATCGTTTTAGCGTCCAACCACGATCGCTCAATTGATATCTCTTTTAGGCCGAGGGAAAAACTGATTTTGGAGCTCCATTTGCTTCCTTTTATATGGACAGGTCACGTTTTTGATGGATTTGGGCAGTTCACATGTTCGATGGTTAGGTGCGGGGCTCTGGGACGCTGGTCACGCGGTAGGCCTCACCCTC
>NC_090727.1:126502321-126762321 GCF_036898095.1 Palaemon carinicauda | reverse complement strand
CCTTTAAAGCACACTCCCCATTATTCATCATTGAAGCAAAATGAAGAACCTTATCCAGAGACCATGAAATGGGTTTCGAAGGTGCTGATGGTCTGAGCCTAGCACAGGCCTTCGGAATTTTGTTAAAAATGTCATTAGAGAGGTCGACCTGGAAGGTATATAGAATAGGTCTTGTCAAGGCAGACTTACACGTTGATATTGTGTTGGCTGCTGAACCTTGTCCATGATGGTCGATGAAGAATGATAAACAGAAGTCTGTCGAGATCTTTTTTGGATTCTTCGCCTTGACAAAAGACACCCACTTCCTCCATGATGACTCATATTGTCTTCTGGTAGAATTGGACTTATATTCCTCTAAAAAGTCTATACTGTCTCTTGATATCCCGAATCTTTTTCTCACCGCTAGGGAGAGAAAATCATGAGATGCAGGTTCCGGGTTTTCTGTGATGAAGTGAAGACAGTCGACTTCTGAACTCGCTGAGTCAAAACTGGATCCGGTAGCGGCAGAAACTTCGGTCGTAGTTCTAATGCCAGAGGGAACCAAACACTGTTTGGCCACTTGTGAGCCACTATTGCCGCTTTCCCCTTGAAAAATCTCAGTTTGTCGAGGACCCTCAATAGAAGGTTGTGCAGAGGGAACAGGTAAATCCTGGACCATCTGTTCCAGTCGAGGGACATAGCGTCCACTGCTTCCGCTAGAGGATCCTCGTACGGGGACACGTAATGATGTAACTTCTTGTTGTCCTTCGTTGCAAAGAGGTCTATTTGCAGTTCCGGGACTTGACTCAAGATGAATGAGAATGATCCTGCATCCGGGGACCATTCTGACTATCGGTGTGAATCTGGATAGAGCGTCCGCCGTCACATTGCGGACTCCTTGAAGGTAAACTGCTGACAAGTGCCATCTCTTCTTTTCCGCTAGCCGGAAGATGGCCAACATCACTTGGTTGATTTGAGGTGACCTCGACCCTTGTCGATTCAGGCATCTCACTATCACCTCACTGTCTAGGACCAATCTTATGTGGATTGAGTGGCGAGGAGAAACTTTCTTCAGTGTAAGAAGTACTCCCATGGCTTCCAGAAAGTTTATATGAAACTTCTTGAATAGGTTGGACCAAGCTCCTTGGACTTTCTTCCGGTGAGAATGACCTCCCCATCCTTCCTTCGAAGCGTCTGTATGAATAGTCATTGAGGGGGGAGGTGGCTGAAGAAGTACCGATTTCTTCAGTTGCTTGGCTTTGGACCACGGCTTGAGAAGCGTTCGCAGACGAGTCGGTATTGGTCTTATCAGATTTCTTCGCGCGTTTGATGCATATTTTCTCCAAACTCCGGTTGCATCCTTTAGCTGTGCTCTTAGCACAGGCTCTGTTACTGAGGCAAACTGAAGAGAGCCCAGCACTCTCTCCTGTTCGCGTCTTGATATCCTTTTGAATTCTAGTAGTCTCTTGACAGAACCTGTTATTTCTTTCCTCTTCTTCACAGGAATGGAAAGCTGGTGTGACAGTAAGTTCCAGTGGATTCCCAACCACTGAAACTTTTGAGATGGAGAAAGTCGAGACTTTTTCATGTTGATCTTGAATCCTAGATGTTCCAGGAACTGGATCACCTTTTTGGAGGCTTGCATGCATTCTGTCCTGGATGCTGCCCACACCAGCCAGTCGTCCAAGTAGGCCACTACTTGGATTCCCTTTAGGCGTAATTGCTGGACAGCTGTGTTCGCAAGCTTCGTGAAAATCCTTGGAGCTATGTTTAGCCCGAATGGCATGGCTCTGAAGGCATAAAGTCTTCGTTGTAGCTTGAACCCTAGGTAGGAGGAGAGGTGACGACTGATTGGAATGTGCCAATAAGCATCTGACAAGTCTATAGAAACGGTGTATGCCCGTTTGGGCAGTAGGGTCCTTATGTGTTGAAATGTCAGCATCCTGAACTTGTAGTTCACTATGAACTTGTTGAGTGGCGACAAGTCCAGAATGACTGAGTTTTTCTGAGTTCTTCTTTGGAACACAAAACAGCCTTCCTTGGAACTTAATGAACTTTACCCTTCGGATTACTCTTTTCTCCAAGAGTTCTCGAATATATTCTTCCAGAACGGGGGTAGAGTGTTGGAAGAATTGTGGGAATGGAGGTGGAGTGCTGTACCAACTCCAACCCAGTCCATTCTTGATTAGGCTGTGGGCCCAGGGATCGAAGGTCCAACGATCCCGAAAAAGACGAAGTCTCCCTCCTACCGGAAGCATCTCACTTCTGCTGTTGTGGACCTGAGGCCTTGCCTCCTTGACCGCGTCCTCCCCTGAACCCCCTTCCTCTTGAAGGGCGTCTAGATGAACCTCTGGCTGTTCCTCTAGCTCTTGGGCGAAAGGTAGTTGTCTGCCTTTCAAATGCTGGGTTGAACGCCGGTGACTGAGTTGTCACGGCTTGAGGTACCAACTGGTACGTGGTTGGGGTTTGTCCTACCATCTGAGGCACAGCAGTCGCCGGAAGTTGTTGCTGCTGCCGTCTGTAAGGCTTAGCTGGCCGAGAGGATAGCCTAGGCTTCTTTGTCTTCCTTTTAGGTTGGGGACCCTCATCCGGGGAAGACTTTCTTTTAAGAGTTAGGCCCCACTTCTGGAGAAGGTTCCTATTCTCCATGGCGGCCTTATCCACTACCTCTTTGACCACTTCATTAGGGAAGAGGTCCTTACCCCATATACAAGAGGAGATCAGTTTCCTCGGTTCGTGCCTCACTTCAGCCGAGGCGAACACGAACTCTCTACAAGGTCTCCTAGCTTTGATAAAACTATAGAGATCCTTTGTCACTGTGGCCAGAAGGGTTTTGGCCACTACCATGAACATATCTTGGATCTTGGGGTCACTTGCCATCATCTCCAGAGTCGTCTGTAAGGACATCGATGCAGCAAGTCTCTCTTTTGTCTCTTGCTCCCTGCGCAAGAGAAAATTTGACAAAATCTGACAGATTTGGAAGGGCCTCACAGAACTGACGTCCGGCAATATCGGCCTCCAACTTCCCGACTGAGAAGGTAAGGTGAACGTCCTTCTAGTCTTTCTGGTCCATGGGTAAGGTCAGGGACAACGGCTTACATTCCTCCAAGGAGGGACATGGTTTCCCTGCCTCAACTGCCTTCAAGACAGCCTTATATCCCTTCTCCATAAAGGGAAAGGCTCTGGTAGGAGAAGCCACAAAGGAAGGATGCTTCTTACTCAAAGCTGGTACCTTTGAGTTTGTGAAGCCCCTTTCTTTCATCGAGCTCGTCAGTAAGGCCTGTGCCTTACTATGGTAAAAAACTATGACCTCCTTCGGCTCCGTCTCTTCCTTTGAGGCTGGCTCCTTCCTAAGACGGACATAACAGTCTGGGTAAGACTCCTTGTTGGGCCAAAATTCCAACTTCTCCGATATGACAATCTTCCCAGTTGTCATAGGCATGTGCTCGGCATACCTCCAAGGATTGGCATCCGATCACAAAGGAAGATCCTTCACGTTGAGCTTCTGGGGCCCACGTGACGCTGCAAGTCTCCACATCTCCAACTTCATTGCAGCTTCCTTTTCATCATTCTTCTTCTGCATCTGTTGAATCATTTCAACGATGGAAGAGAGAGTCCTTCCCAGATCATCTGGGATAGCAGACGATGTTGAGGGAACAGGTTTAGGGGCCTGAACCGATGTAACCGACACCTCGTCGATTTCTTCTTCCTCCATATCAGGAGCCTGGGTCAGCTCCTCTTCTTAGCCTTCTGCCAGATGGTCCTTTTCGGTGTACTCGGACACCTCAGACATCCTATCGTCCAGTTGGATGTCTTGTAGGGCGTCCGAGACTTCAGAATCAACCGGAATCTGAACTAACGGGATCTCCGCATGAGGCTGAGGAATCACTGCATCCGCCGATGCCTTAGGAAAAAGGTAAGCCCTCATCTTCTTGCTTGGAAGATAGGGGCCAGAAGTATTCTTCTGGAAGCCCCTCACCCAGGTTCGAAGCTTTTCCCTAGCTGCGTCCCTTGACTCCGCCGACTTAGGGGTGTCAAATGCCTCGGTAATCAGGTTAGTGCAAATGGTACATACCTGAGGGTCCCAATACCGGAGATCACCTTTGGAGACTGCGCATGCTGCGTGCCTCCTGCACAACTCATGTCCACAGAAGTTCTTGCTGTGGACGTTACAAAACATGCTCCCGCACTTCGGATGACCCTCCTGTAAACAGAAGAAATTCCATGAGTATCAAGTAAAGGCATATCACTGGATAACTAATATTAATATATATAGCTTATAATAATCAAGCTAGAAAGGAAAGAAGGAAAGACACATACTTGTATTTCCTGCCCAGCTAATTGCTGTAACCTTCCAGATAATAAAATTAAGGTTAAATCTCATTTTAGAATAACCTTCATCATATTTCCCAGAGGAAAATGTAGGTGTAGCTCACACCATTATAAAGAATTTTAATATACTGGACAATTAATAAAGAAAGAACTCACTTTCTTCATTCTGTACGGTCTCAACAAAAGGCTGCAAAAGGCAACACCAAGTATGTTGGAAGACCTTAGTGTTACAATATATTCCATACTATAGTTTTCTCCATGCAGTATATACTATACTGTAAAAATACTGGCTACTGTATACAATATAATATCCTGCTGGCCGGCACGTACCTTAATATAGTTCCAAGGTATACTACCTTTAGACTACTGGGTGGCAGATCGCTGGTTCAGTTTGTGTGCCGGCCGGCAACCAAAAACAATAGCACCCGGCTGCCGGCCGCTAATCGTAGCAGCCAGCAGATCTTATGGTGTGCTTCTGTTGCCGGCCGGCAATGGTAGGCTACCTATGCCGGCCAGCAGTAAAAAATGAACCAGAGAACTTCCACCCACCCGGCTGCCGGCCACTCAAGCCGGCAGCCAGGCTAGGGGTACATACACTGATAAGAAAACAGAATGAATGTAAGGATATAAGGCGGCACTGCCTTACAGCCCTCCATCCAGAAAGAGTGAACATAAGGAAGGGGAGAATGTAAAATTCAGGCCTCCTTCTATCCATCGCCTGCCGGGCTCTACTGACAGACATGGATGTAAGACCAAGGGAGGACTGGGGAACACTCTACAGAAGTTAGGCCTCTGCCAGCCGGCACGATCTTGCCGGCCGGCAGAGGACTGAGCCAGTTCCACATTCTAACCTACTCAAGGTACAAATGTAGAACGACGGCCAAGAGTTGTAATAGCTACGCTATTATTAAGGATAGGGGGAAAGGGGAAAGAGGGTCCTACAAACTTTGCTCTAGTATGAGATTCATCCCAACGGCCAAGAAAGCTCATCCTAACTTAGGGATTATTTAGGGGAGGGAGGTCAGCAACACTTGCCACCTCCCTCAATACCAAAACAAAGTTTGATGTTGTTATTCACTAGGAAATGAAGAATCTTATCCCTCAATCCGAGAACAACAACACTGGACTAGTCTGCTAGATCACTAGAAGAAGGAATCATCTCGTACAGAAACCTTCGGATGTGGTCTAGGGAGGCTAAGCCTCCTATGTCTGTTCCTAACCTAGTAAAGGAATTTCATTCTCTATGCCAGGAAGATACAGACCCCAGACTAATTACTCTGATGTTCTGCCCAAACCTGAAACCAGATACTCTGGTTACAGGATTAGTACAGAAACACCCTAATATAGTTATACCTGAATACTATTCAGATAAAACCACTAGGGTTAAGCCTCAGGCTTAACTCAGAGGGAAAAGGGATTGAACTTAATCTCCAGAGGAGAAAAGAACAACTGGGAAAGTGTGCAAAAGTATACTAAAGCCCCATAGGCTACTAGCCTAGGCGCGGTGAGAATCGATTACCAAAATCACCGAAACTCTCTCATATACAATCTTGGAAGAAAAATATTCAACAATATCTTATATGTATAAAAATGCCTATAGCTTCAATAAATTTAAAACACTCGGAAATCTGTATATCATGCATGAAAGTACTAGGGCCAGACGCCTAGGCTACGAAGCCTAGCGTAGGCCAGGATCGGTTACCTCAATCGCCAAAACTGAATTACTAATGGCATCATATAAAGAATTCCTATTTGTAAAGCTAAATAGCTAGATTTATTAAAGCATAAGGACCAGGAACGTCACTCTGGCTTACTAAATGACTTATGCATAGCGAGCGACAGCATCCAGGACGCCTCCGGTAGACAACAGCTCTTGTTTATGTTAATATCGCTTTCGATTTATTTCAAAACACCAAGAGCTTACATTTATACATAATAAAGATAATACTCAACTTTCCAGAGGCAGAAGAGGCTAGAGAAAGCATCATAATGTTGAAGTAATCCAAGATTACGAGAAAAACACAGGAAAAACACTGAGAAGCTGAGCTACGCGATAAGGAATAAAGATGGCGCTGTCGGCGGCATTGTGTACACACTCGAAGCAGGATAGGAGAGGTACCTTATTAATGGCTCTCCTTTCATTTTCGTTTTTCGTTTTCTTGCCACTTTGACCCCTCGAAGTGTTAATTCTATTCGGGGTGAAGATAGCTATGTGGCGTGTCAAGAATACGTCCTCTGATATCACGCGATATCCCATGTTAAGTTTATTTAGGGATATTCGCTCCAGGAGTTAGAATTCTGGATACCTTAAGGTAAAATTCTCTGGGAATATTACCGTAGTCAAATATACCCTAGGAAGCTACCCTAAAGGAACTTCCATCAGGAAGACATGGCCTGAGCCCAAAAATAATAATGATAATAATAATAATAATAATAATAATAATAATAATAATAATAATAATGCTATACAAACTATTCTAACTTTTCCTTCAAAGGGCAATTGTTGGAAATTTCCACCAGTTGCTTTTAGAAGCTGAATAGAAGTACAGGCCTCAGACCAGGTTATATTGCTCACATTTATATAGCAGCCTGTTAAGTGTTGTACTGATACCGGGGTGTGGCGGATGTGAGTGCAAAAAATAACAGAGTGCATTAAAAATGTATCATAAGAATACAATAGAATATTTTTCAGCCGATGCTCCCAGCAGGTTAATTAACGGATTTTGAGGGAAGCAAAAAATCTATTTTTGGGTGAGATAGCCATGTCGTCCTGATGGAAGGTTCCTATAAGTAGCTTCCATGGGATAATTGAACTACAGTGATATTCCCAGAGAATTTACCTTTAGGTCTCCAAAATTTTAACTCCTTTCACGAATATCCTTAAAATTTCTCTTAAGGATATCTCATAAATCAGGGGACGTATATCTTGATACAACACATAGCAATCTTCACCCCGAATAGCGTTTTCGCCTCGAGGGGGAAGAGTGGCAAATTAGAAGGGGAGCCGTTATCAAGGTTACCCTTCCTCCCATACTACTATTGAGTATCTAGATGGCGCCATATCCAAGATGGCGGTTATTCCTGGTAGTATTGAGCATGGTGCTACAGATATAGTAGCTTCGGGAGGGATCCTGCCAAGGCCTTTTCTATAGAAAAGGAGGGCGGGTCCATTAGGACGACATGGCTAACTCACCCAAAAATAGATTTTTCGCTTCGCTCAAAATCTGTTTTCTGGGCTCAAGCCATGTCGTCCTGATGGAAGTTTACCCGAGAATTACTAGAAAGTACTGTATCTGTGGATTTTCATAGGTGCCTTAACCTTGGGACAATTTTTCTATGGTCATCTGGACCATTGAGACAATTGACCTTACCGTTATCCGTCATTACCACTAATCTAGACAATTTTAGTGCTTCCTGCCCCCTGCAGGGAAGTCATACTAGACAGTAGAAAAGGGGCCTCAAGGTTAGCATATATTGTATGAACAAACATAAGTATCCACCAGATATACAAACGGTCTCACGGTTTGTATATATTGTCAGAACAATGTGTCAACTATATCCATTGTTTGTAAGCATATAATGATATGAGGTTTACTAAAATAAGTAAAGGAACTCTGGCATATTTAATGTGCAAATTGCAGGGCGAAATAGGACGCAATTACATTCTAATAGATTTTTATTTCGAATAAATGACTAAATGGAATAACGAGTGAAACGAATGTATCGTGTTAAAAGAATTATATGTGCAACGTATACAGAAAATATTGATAAATTTTCACAATATAAATTCTGTAAATGTTGTATACTTTCAACACTGTGTACTACGTACACACGGCACAAATGTTATCTGTATAATTCCATACCTGAGATTTTGAACAGTCTTAGTGTCACCATGGTGACACTCACTTAAAAGGTATTGCACTGGAAGTGTCAACACTTTTTCATCCCAACTGATAGTCCCAATCAATTAACTGTTCATCGCAGCACTAGATGACAGGTTTTAATACACCTGCCGCCACCACATAATAGTTCAGTTCATGGACTTGATTAGCGTAGTGTTTGTAGAACACTCTGGATGATTTCCAACCAGTGTATGAGCGAAGACGCTCAAAGTCTATATACTGAAAGAAGTTCAGTGAGGAAGCAATTTTTCTCGGAACATGACCTGCGGGTGTACTGTCAGGATCCGCTCTGCGAATGAAGTAGGTGAGCTTCGCCCTCAGTTGTTTTAGGGATAAGTTTGATCCTGAGGTTTCTCCTTTGAAGAGCTGTCCTCCCCTGAAGTCTGAAGTTCTATGAAGATAGACCTTTAGACACTCTACTGGACATAGAGAGACATCTTCCTTCAGAGGGCAGATTCTCCAGGGACCCCATCTTTTAGTGGGTAGCTCGTTCTTGGCGAGAAAAGCTGGATCAGGAAAGAGATTCAGTTCTCCCACTTCTGTGAACTGAATGTGGCCCTCATTTCTTGATAGGGCTACTATTTCACTAATTCTAGCTCCTGAGGCTATAGGGAACATGAAAATAACCTTCTGGGTTAGATCCTTGAGAGAACAATCTTCATTGTTCACAGATGAAGCATAATGTAGGACCTTGTCCAAAGACCATGAGATGGGCTTCGGAGGAGCTGCCGGCCTAAGTCTAGCGCATGCCTTCGGGATCTTGTTAAAGATTTCGTTCGTTAGATCCACTTGAAAGGCATATAGAAGAGGTTTAGTCAAGGCTGACTTACACATAGTTATCGTGTTAGCTGCCAGGCCTTGATTAAGAAGGTGGATAAAGAAGGACAGACAGAAGTCTATTGAAATTTCTTTCGGTCCTTTTGCTTTAACAAAAGCAACCCACTTTTTCCAAGACGATTCATATTGTCTTTTAGTTGACTTAGACTTGTATTCTAAGAATTCTATACTGCCTTTTGAGATCCCAAATCTTTTCTTAACCGCTAGGGCGAGAAAATCATGAAATGAAGGTTTTAGGTTCTCTGTGATGAATCGAAGACAGTTAACTTCTGAACCCTTTGAGATAGTGCTGGGTTCGGTAAAAGGGCCAGCCTCAGCCTCAGTTCCCTCACAAGAGGGAACCAGTTGCTCTTGGGCTATTAGGGAGCCACTAGAGCTGCCGTTCCTTGGAAGAATCTCAGCATGTTGAGGACCTTCAGCAGGAGATTTGATGGAAGGAACAGGAATTTCCTGGTCCATCCGTTCCAAACTAGGGACATGGCTTCCGTTATCTACTCTAGAGGGTCCTCGTATAGGGCTACATATCGAGGTAGTTTTCTGATGACGCTCATCACGAAGAGGTCGATCTGCAGTTCCGGGACTTGTTTCAAGATGGAAGAGAATGAGTCTGCGTCTGTGGACCATTCTGACTCTATCGGTTTGAGCCTGAGTAGAGCATCCGCTGTCACATTGCGGATCATTTGTAAGTGAAATGCTGATAGGTGCCATCTCTTTAGGCAAGGGATGGCTAATATCACATGGATTATATGGTTCGATCTCGAGCTTTGTCGGTTCAGACATCTCACTATCACTTCGCTGTCCAAGATCAGATTGATGAGGGCTGATCTGCGTGGGGAGTTTTCCCAACGTCAACAGGACTGCCATGCCTTCCAAAATGTAGATGAGAGGGGCCTTGAACAGAGATGACCAAGTCCCATGGACTTTCCCTTGATGGGAGTGAAATCCCCATTCTTCCATCGAGGCATCCATGTGGATGATCTTCGATGGTAGAGGTGGTTGCAAGGGCACGGTCCTCATTGGGCTCTTGGCCTTCGACCATGGGTTGAGAAGTGATCAAAGTAAGGCCGATATCGGTCATTTTAGATCTCTTCGAGCGTTTGATGCGTATCTTCTCCAAACTCCGGACGCATCTTTCAGCTGTGTTCTTAGCACTGGGTCTGTCACTGCTGCGAACTGAAGAGAGTTCAGTACTCTTTCCTGTTAGCGTCTTGAAATCCTGTCGGATTACAGTAGTCTCTTGACTGTCCCTGCGATTTCCTTCTTCTTCCCTAAGAGAAAGGAGAGACAATGTGACCTCAGGTTCCAATGGTTTTCCAGCCATTGAAACCTTTGAGCTGGAGAGAGTCGAGACTTCTTGAAGTTGACTTTGCATCCCAGATGTTCCAGGAACTGGGTTACTTCTTTGAATGCTTGCTGACCAGCCGCTTCGGGTGCTGCCCGCACCAGCCACTTGTCCAGGTACTTTGTTACCCGAACAGTTTCTAGGTGTGGTTGTTACACGACTGCGTCTGCCAATTTCGTGAAGATACTTGGGACTATGTTTAGTACGAAGAGTATGGCTCTTAAAACATACTTTATCTTCTGTAACTGACTGACTAGAAGGTGCCAATAGGCATTTGTCAGGTCTATCGAGACTGTGAACGCCCCTTTTTGTAATCGGGTCCTTATGTCTAGAAGGATTAACATCCTGAGCTTGCTGTTTCTTATGAACTTGTTGAGTGGTGACAAGTCCAGAATGACTCTGAGTTTTCTTGAGTACTTCTTGGGAACACAAAACAGCCTTCCCTGGAGTTTGATGGACTGCTTTCCTTATAACCTGTATGCTCTAGAGCTATAGGGTATACTCTTCTAATACAGGGCTGGAGTGTTGGAAGAGTTGAGGAAATGATGGTGGCGACATGTCTAGTTTCCATCCTAGTCCAATCTTGATTAGGCCTTGGGCCCAAGGATCGAAGGTCCAACGATCCTGTTGGAGCCTCCCTCCTACCGGATGCGTCTCCTTGCTTCGATTAATCGGAGGGTTTACCTCTTCGACCGCCTATCTGGGGCACCGCGGTCATAGAAACTGTGGGATGTTGTTGAGCAGGCCGAGGGAAAAGTCTAGACTTCTTCGTCTTCCTTTTGGGTTGGGGACCCACATCCGGGGAAGACTTCCTCTTTGAAGAGATGCCCAACTTCTGGAGAAGGTTCCTCTTCTCCATGATGGCTTTCTCGACTACCTCTTTGACTAATTCGTTTGGAAAGAGGTCTTTACCCCAAATGTTGGAAGATATCAGCTTCCTGGGTTCATGTTTCACTGTTGCAGGAGCGAACACGAACTCTCTAAAGGCTCTCCTAGCCTTCATAAAAGCATACAGGTCTTTTACTAAGGTGGCCATATGCATTTTGGCCAGGACCATGAGCATGTCTGGGGTACTTAGTTGGCCTGCATACATCTCTATGCAGTTTTGTAGGGATAAAGAGGCTGCAAGTCTCTCCTTCGTCTCTTGTTCCCTGCACAAGAGAAACTAAACTGTCGTCCAGCAATATCTGCGTCCAGTTTCCCTACTAAGAAGGTTAGGTTGACTTCCTTCCATTCCTTCTCCTTCATGGGCAAGGCTAGTGACAGAGGCCTGCACTCCTCAAGTGCAGGGCATGGTTTGCCTGCCTCCACTGCCTTGGTAACAGATTTAAATGCCTTCCACGTAAAGGGGAATGCTAATGAAGCCGGAGCAAGAAAGGTAGGGTGTTTCTTGCTCAAGGCGTACACTTTCGACACCGAATAACCCGCCTTTCTCAGGCTACTTGATAAGAGAGCCTGTGCCTTATCGTGGTCGAAAACCATGACTTCTTTCGGTTCTGTCTCCTCTTTTGACATTGGTTCATGCTTCAGTCGAATGAAGCAATCAGGGAAAGCGTTAAAGCTTGGCCAAAACTAGATGTCGTCTAAGGGTACAGCTCCCATCTTCTCTGAGATGTAGAGTTTGCCGTTCAAAATCGGCATAAGCTCCGCATACCTCCAGGGATTGGTTTTGGAGCAGGTAGGGAGGTCTTGGTCTCTGGGTCGCTTGAATGACCCTCGGGAGGCGATAAGTGGAGCTTCACAGAGCTCTCTCTTGAATTTCGCTTCCCTTGTTTCGCCTCGTTTGCAAATGTTCTCCCTTAAATCCGTAAGATGGGCCAGCGCCTGGCTTGTGTTGTCCAATGGAGGGGTAGAAGGTGAAGACGTCGAGGGTAACGGCTCCGCGGCCGGCACAGACGGAAGGAATTCCAACACGGCATCGTCATCTTCTTCCAGAGGTGCCTCCCTGCCATCCGTCTCGATGGCAATCTGGACGCAGGGAGGTGCGAGTCGTGCTTGGGGCACAACCATTTCACTACCCACTTTCGGGAACAGTAAGCTACGCATCCTATCGTTAGGTAGGTATGGTCCCGGAGAGTTCTTCTGGAACCCTCTTACCCACTTGTGTAGCTTTTTATGTGCCACATCCCTAGACTCCATTGACTTTGGTTCATCAAAACCTTCGGTCACTAAGGTCCGGCAGATATTGCAGACTTGGGGGTCCCAATATTGAAGGGATTCGGTTATAATAGTGCGGGGGGCATGAGACCTGCATGCTTTATGACCGAAGAAGTACTTACTCCTAAGATTGCAGAAGATCGCGTCACATTTCATCTGGGGTTCCTCCTGTAACGAAAGGAAAATAAAATGAGTATACGAATGTTTATCTCACATGATAAACAGATATGCAATTATTCATATTTTAATCATTATAGATTAGGATAGTAAGCTAGAAAGAAATAGGGAAATACACATACTTGTGTATCCCTCCTAGCCAATTGCTGTAACCTCCCCCCAATATTAAAGATAAAGAGTTTCCTCTATCAGGGAAACTCGAAAGAGAAGGGTTCTAACCCCTAGGGATAGAAAAGTGTACACTGCCCCTGACCCTTCTAATTATTTAATATTGTGGGGTAAGTTTTAACTGATTCTAATCAGAGTATTGAATGAATTCTATTCTTTCAATATAGGTTCGGTCTCAGCAAAAGGCTGTAAAAGGGTACACAAGGTATGTTAGAAATTAACTACTGTATAACAATACTATAGTTTTCTGTCTGCAGCATATACTATATTGCAAATATACTGGCTACTTTATAATCATATAATGTATTTCAGGTCATGATCCGAGAAAAGTTGCCTCTTCCATAAATTTCTTTAATAATATGGATTTTGAACACCTTTGCTCATACACTGGCTGGAAGTCATCCAGGGTATTCTTTAGACACTATGCGAAGCAGGTGGAGGAACTGAAGAGGTCTGTGGTAGCAGCAGGTAGTGTTCTTAAACCTGCTGTTTAAATCTGCGAGGAACAGTGAAATTAATTGGGACGATTAATTCAGAATTCAGGGGTGGGTGTGTAGTCACGGACTGTTTCTACAGACTAAGTGTTAGGCCACTAAGGTGTCCTTATGAACTGTTCCATAGACAAAGGTGAACCAAGCATAAGTGCGGACACATGTGCCAAGCGTTTCTGATGCTAGTGTGATTGAGCAGTAAGACAGACTGTAATAACAATATTAATAATTTGATATTAAAAGTGGCGCATATATGTTTCCTTTTCAGATGAAACAATATTTTCTGTTTTACTGTGATCTTTATGCTTATTTATTTGTTCATTCACATCTTATAAATTTTATAATTGTCGATTGACCTATATATTATTATTGATTTTCAATAAACTAGTTCTTTGTGAACCTTGCGTCTTATTCGCTATGTCATTTTACTAGAAAATGTATTAGCATTACACTTAACACTATGGATAATTTTAACATGAATAGTCCTAAAGATTGTTCCTTGCTACAAGCAAACATTCATTGGTTTATTCTTTCCCCAAGAAGGAAAGACCTCATACCCTATAGGGATGGTGGTGGATATGCAAAAATTATTCCTACGCGGATATAAACCTCTGTCCAATCCAGTGATAAGAACAGGCACACCGGGGAACTTGTCGGTATTTCATACTGACATTGGTGGTTCTTATACAAACTTTGCCTTATAACGTATAGGGTGGGACCACTATACTGGCTTGTCTGTTAGTCATCTATAGGTATATGTACTCCTCGAGACTTTTCCAGAGTCTAGTATAACTCTTCCCTGTAGGGGGCAGGAAGCACTAACATGGTTTATGCTTAGATGAAATGATGTATGACGGTAACATCATTGGTCTCTAGGTCTATGCTGACCAGGAAATACTTTCTTGAGGGTATGGCACGATTTGAGAATCCACAGATACAGTAATGCTCTGGTATAATTCCATCAGGACGACATGGCCTGAGCCCAAAAAACGGATTTTGAGCGAAGCGAAAAATCTATTTTTGGGTGAGATAGCCATGTCGTCCTGATGGACCCGCCCTTCCTTTTTGATAAAAGGGCTATAGGACCCCTCCCTATAAATGCAGTATCTGTAGCACCTCGTGTATCGCTACAAGGAATAAAGATGGCGCTGTCGGCGGCATTGTGTACACACTCGAAGCGGGATAGGAGAGGTACCTTACTAACGGCTCTCCTTTCATTCTCGTTTTTTGTTTTCTTGCCACTTTGACCCCTCAAAGTGTTAATTCTATTCAGGGTGAAGATAGCTATGTGGGGTGTCAAGAATACGTCCTCAGATATTACGCGATATCCCATGTTAAGTTTATTTAGGGATATTCGCTCCAGGAGTTAGAATTCTGGATACCCTAAGGTAAAATTCTCTGGGAATATCACCGTAGTCAAATATACCCTAGGAAGCTACCCTAAAGGAACTTCCATCAGGACGACATGGCTATCTCACCCAAAAATAGATTTTTCGCTTCACTCAAAATCCGTTTATTATTATTACTATGATTATTTATTATTATTATTATTATTATTATTATTATTATTATTATTGTTATTATTATCATTCTTATCATTATTATTATCAATATTTTTATTATTTTTATTATTATTATGAATATTTTTATTATTATTATTGTTATTATTATCATTATTAATATTATTATTATCATTATTATTATTATTATTATTATTATTATTATTATTACTTGCTAAGCTACCATCGTACCTAGAAAAGCAGGATGCTATAAGCCCAGGGGCTTCAACAGTTATTGTGGTGGAAGCCAGGCCTTGTTCATGTAGGTAGATGAAGAAGGAGAGACAGAAATCTATTGATATTTCTGTCGGTTTCTTTGTTTTCATGAAAGAAACTCACTTCTTCCAAGACGATTCATATTGTCTCCTAGTTGAATTTGACTTGTATTCTTCTATAAAGTCGATGTTGTCTTTTGAGATCCCAAACCTTTTCTTGGCTGCTAAGGCGAGAAAATCATGAGATGTAGGTTGTTGGTTCTCGAATATGAAGTGTAGACAGTCGACTTCTGAACCAGTTGGGATAGAACTGGGTTCAGTAGAGGGAACAGCTTCAGTTTCAATTCTAGAACTAGAGGGAACATATTGCTTCTGGGCCATTTGGGGGCCACTACTGCTGCTGTTCCTCTGAAGGATCTTAGCTTGTTGAGGACCTTCAGCAGGAGAGTGGTTGGTGGGAACAGATAGCTTTGATTCCATCTGTTCTAATCGAGACACATGGCGTCTGTCGCTTCTGCTCGAGGGTCCTCGTAAGGGGCTACATATCGAGGTAGTTTCTTGTTGTCGCTCATTGCCTAGAGGTCGATCTGTAGGTCTGGAACTTTTTCCAAGATGAAGGAGAATGAATCTGCGTTTAAGGACCATTCTGTCTCTATCGGCTTTCGCCTGGATAGAGCATCTGCCGTCACATTGCGAAACCCTTGCAGGTGAACTGCTGATAAGTGCCATCTCCTCTTCCTTGCCAGGCGGAAGATGGCTAGCATCACGTGATTGATGTGAGGTGATCTCGAGCCTTGTCGGTTTAGACATTTTACTATCACCTCGCTGTCCAAGACCAGTCTGATGTAGACTGATCTGCGAGGGAATAGTTTCTTCAACGTTAGGAAGACTGCCATAGCTTCCAATATGTTGATGTGAAAGGTTTTGAACTGGTGCGACCAATTCCCATGCACTTTCCTTTGTTGGGAATGGTCTCCCCATCCTTCCGGGGAGGCATCTGTGTGTATTACCACTGATGGTTGAGGTGGTTGTAAGGGAATTGTTCGTGTTAGGCTCTTGACTTTTGACCACGCCCTTAGAAGCGTGCGCAATAGGGTCGGTGTCAACCTTTGTTGATCTCTTCAAGTGTTTGATGCGTATCTTCTCCAGACTCCTGACGCATCCTTTAATTGTGCTTTTAGCACTGGGTCTGTCACTGCTGTGAACTGGAGAGAGCCCAGTACTTTCTCCTGTTGGCGTCTTGAAATCTTCTTGAGTTTCAGTAGTCTCTTGACAGATCCCGCTATCTCTCTCCTCTTCTTCGGTGGAATGGAGAGACGGTGTGACTATAAGTTACAATGGATTCCTAATCATTGGACCTCCTGAGCTGGAGAAAGGCGAGACTTCTTGCGGTTGATCTTGAAGCCTAAGTGTTCCAGGAACTTGATCACCTTTGTGGCTGCTTGTAGACAGGCTGTCTTGGATGCTGCCCACACCAGCCAATTGTCCAGGTATGCCACTACCTGAATTCCTTCTAACCGTAGTTGTTGGACGATTGTATCTGCAAGTTTCGTGAATATCCTTGGGGCTATGTTTAGCCCAAAGGGCATGGCTGTTAAGGCATATTTCGTCTTCTGTAGCCTGAATCCTAGGTAGAAAGAGAGGGGGCGGCTGACTGGTATGTGCCAGTAAGCATCTGCCAGGTCTATTGAGACTATGTATGCCCCTTTTGGTAGAAGGATCCTTATGTGTTGTAAGGTAAGCATCCGGAACTTGTTCTCGATAAACTTGTTGAGTGGAGATAAGCCTAGAATGACTGAGTTTGTCTGAGTCCTTCTTGGGAACACAAAACAGCCTTCCCTGGAATTTGATGGACTTCATTTTCCTTATTACCTTTTTGTTCAAGAGTTCTGAGGTATATTCTTCCAATAAGAGGGTGGAGTGTTGGAAGAATTGAGGAAAAGGTGGTGGAATTTTGTTCCATTTCCAACCCAATCCATTCTTGATTAGGCTGTGGGCCCAGGGATCGAAGGTCCAACGATCCCAAAAGTGGAAGAGTCTCCCTCCTACCTGGAGCATCTCATTGCTGAGATGTTCCTGAGGATCTATTTCCGTGACCGCGTCCTCCTCTACCCCTTGAGGGGTTTCTTGAGGAACCTCTTTTTGAGCCTCTACCTTTGTGGCGAAAGGTAGTTGTGTGCCTCTCAAAGCCTGGATTAAACGCAGGCGATTGAGCTACTAGCTGTTGGGGTACCATCTGAAATGTGGTTTGCGGCTGAGCTACCATTGGGGCACTGTGGCCATGGTCACGGTTGGAAGTTGTGCAGGTCTGTGTGGTTTCTTTGTCTTCCTGTTTTTAGGTTGGGGACCAGCGTCTGAGGATGAGTTCCTCTTGGACGACTTGCCCCACTTCTGGAAAAGGTTCCTATTCTCCGTGGCGGCTTTGGCAATGACCTCCTGAACCACATCTTGTGGAAAGAGGTGCTTGCCCTCCTGGACCTAACGAAGGCATACAATTCCTTCACAAGGGGACCCATGTGAGACTTGGCTAAGACCATGTACATGTCTGGGGCATTGGTAAGGCCTGCACACATTTCCATGCAGTTCTGAAGAGACAAAGAAGCGGCTAGTCTCTCTTTTGTCTCCTGTTCCCTTCTCAAAAGATGCTCCGGCAGTTTTGGAAGGTTCTCATTGAACTGCTGATCTGCTATCTCCGGATCCAGTTTAGAGATGGAGAAGGTTAGATGTACCTCGTTCCACTTCTCCTCGCAGGTAGGCAAGGCTAGAGATAATGGTCTGCATTCTTCTAGCACTGGGCATGATTTGCCTGCATCGACTGCTCTCATGACACAGTCAAGAGCTTTCACCGAGAAGGGGAAGGCTCTGGAGGAAGGAGCAATGAAAGTAAGATGCCTCTTGCTCAATGCTGAGACTTTGGAGTTGGTGTTTCCGGCTCCCTTTAGGGTCTTGGACAGAAGAGCCTGTGTCTTGTCATGCTCGAAGACGATGACTTCCTTCGGTTCTGTCTCCTCACAGGATGCTGGTTCATCCCACAGTCTCACGTAACAGTCTAGGTATGCCGAAAGGCTAGGCCAGAATTGAAGATCTTCAAAGGGTTTGGCTCCCAACTTCTCGGAGATAAAGAGCTTCTCATCCATCATGGGCATATGCTCCGTGTACCTCCAGGCATTGGTTTCGGAGCATTGAGGTAAATCAGAAACCCCAAGAGGCTTATAAAAAAGCCTCTGGAAACGCCAGGGCGTTTCCCTTCTCTTACCTCTTTCTTCCTCCCTTTGAGATCTTGCTTAATCTACTGCTGTTCCTTGCGGAACACTGCCATCATCTGCTGAATCGACTCTAGGAACGCTTCGCTTCTGGCAATCAGCGGATTCGGATGGGGAGTTGGGGCTGAAGAGGTTGACGGCACGGGTCAATATGCCGTCACAGAAAACTGAAGGTCCTCAGTTACCGTCGACATGGATCCCTCTTCCTCCGTAGGTGGTTGAACCACATCTTCTTCAGGGTCTTCTTGTAGAAAGTCCTTTTTGGTGTCGGTAGACATCTCCAACATCCGTTCCTGGTGGATGTCCATGCCTTCCAGTACCTTATTAATATCTGCATCCACTGTCAGTTGGATGAAGGGAGGCTTGACCTGTACTTGGGGCACAACCGCTATGGATTGGACATTTGGGAACAGAAGGCACCTCATAGCTTCATTAGGTAGGTAAGGTCCCAGAGAGTTCTTCTGGAACCCTCTTACCCACCTCCGAAGAGTTTCTCTTGCTGTATCCCTTGACTCTCGAGTGTCAGGGATATCTTCTCCAAATCCCTCGGTCATCAGGGCCGAGCAGATGGAGCAACCCTTCGGGTCCCAATACTTCCGGGATCCAGATACGATGCAGCAGGGGGTATGAGACCTGCACATCGTATGCCCAAAAAAGTCCTTACTCTTGTGGTTGCAGAACACGACTGTACACTTCACCGTTGGCTCCTCCTGTAAGGAAAGAGAAGGTGAAATGAGTATAAGGTTATTTATATCATTGATATAAATGCATATATTTAAAATTACAGTAGTATTGTTTACTATTATATTTAATAGCTTAGGATATTTTGAAGCAAAGCGAAAAATCTATTTTTGGGTGAGATGGCCATGTCGTCCTAATGGAAGCTTCCTATAGACAGCTTTCTAAGGGATATTTGGCTACAGAGATACTCCCAGAGAATTGACCATAGTTCTCCAGAATTCTAACTCCTGGCACGAGTATCCTTAAAATTTTCCTCAAGGATATCACATAATAAGGGGACATATATTTTGATACGACACATGGCAATCTTCACCCCGAATAGCGTTTTCGCTCTGAGGGGGAAGAGTGGCGAAATCGAAGGGGAGCCGTTATCAAGGTTACCCTTCCTCCCATACTATTACAGGGCCCAAAATGGTGGCTCATTCCTTGTAGCATTGAGCATGGTGCTACAGATATAGTAGTTTCAGGAGGGGATTATTACATAATCCTTTTCCTTAAAAAAGGAGGGTGGGTCCATCAGGACGACATGGCCATCTCACCCAAAAAATAAATTTTTTGCTTTGCTTCAAAATCCGTTTTTAGGGCTCAAGCCATGTCGTCCTGATGTAAGTTTACCAGAGAATTACTTGAAATTACTGTATCTGCGGGTTTGTATAAGTGCCTCAACCTTGGGTCAGCTTCTATGTGGTCATCCAGACCGCTGAAATATATGACGATGCCGTTATACGTCATTACCACTAATCATGGAACAATGTTAGGGCTTCCTGCCCCCTGCAAGGAAATGTCTTACTTGACGATAGAAGAACAAGGTTTGTATTAGTATAGGAACAAATATAAATATCATTCAGATCTTTTTGTTCATATGAATAAGTACCTTAAGTATGAATTTTACTTAGGAAAATAAGGTAAAAGGACTCCGGCTAAGTTTATTTAGCTAAATGTGGTGCGAAATAAGACGCAATTACACGTTTACCACTTATCAAATCGATAATCAAATGGAACAAAAGGTGTAATATAATTTGTAAAAGAATTATACATTCAACATATACAGATAAAATGTTTTCTACCTGAAAGGGAAGAAAAGATTAGTGGCCACTCACAATCAGTTGAAAAATTATTAAGATAATTTTTACTGTAAATGTTGCATAACTATCAACACTGTGTACAAGTGTACACATGGCACTAGTGTCAATGGTATAATTCTGCACCTAAAAAGAACAGTCCTAGTATCACCAGGGTGACACTCAATAAAAGGGTATTGCATTGGAAGGTGTCAACACCTTTTCACCCGAATTGAAAAGTCCCAATCAATTCAATGTTCATCGCAGCACTAGACGACAGGTTTCCCCACACTACCTGCCGTCACCACAAAATGTTTCAGTGCGTGCACTTGCTTCGCACAATGTTTATAACACTCTGGAGGATTTCCAACCAGTGTATGAGCGAAGACGCTCAAAGTCTATATACTGAAAGAAGTTCAGTGAGGAAGCAATTTTTCTCGGAACATGACCTGCGGGTGTACTATCAGGATCCGCTCTGCGAAGGAAGTAGGTGAGCTTTGCCCTCAGTTGTTTTAGGGATAAGTTCGATCCTGAGGTTTCGCCTTTGAAGAGCTCTCCTCCCCTGAAGTCTGAAGTTCTTCGAAGTTAGACCTTTAGATACTCTATTGGACACAGAGAGACATCTTCCTTCAGAGAGCAGATTCTCCAGGGACCCCACCTTTTTGTGGGTAGCTCGTGTTTAACTCTAGCCCCTGAGGCTATAGCGAACAGGAAAATCACTTTTTCTGTTAGATCCTTGAGAAAACAAACTTCATTGTTCAAGGTTGAAGCATAGTGAAAGACTTTGTCCAGAGACCATGAAATGGGCTTCGGAGGGGCTGCTTGTTTAAATTTAGCGCATGCCTTCGGAATCTCTTTGAAGATTTCGTTCGCTAGGTCTACCTGGAAGGCGTGTAAAAGAGGTCTAGTCAAGGCTGACTTACACATAGTTATCGTGGTGGCAGCCAAGCCTTGCTTGTGAAGGTGGATGAAGAAGTACAGGCAGAAGTCTATTGAGATTTCTTTCGGCCTTTTTGCTTTAACGAAAGCAACTCACTTTTTCCAAGACGATTCGTCTTGTCTTCTGGTTGACTTTGACTTGTATTCTTCTAGGAAGTCTATACTGCCTTTCGAGATCCCAAATCTTTTCTTCACTGCCAAGGCGAGAAAATTATGAGATGAAGGTTTTGGGTTCTCTGTGATGAAGCAAAGACAGTCGACTTATGAACCAGTTGGGATAGAGCTGGGTTCTGTAGAGGGACAAGCCTCGGCTTCAGTTCCATCAAAAGAGGGAACCAATTGCTCTTGGGCCACTTGGAGGCCACTAATGCTGCAGTTCCCTCAGTTCCCTTGAAGGATCTCAGCTTGTTGAGGACCTTCAGCAGGAGATTCGTTGGAGGGAACAGGTAGATCGGGGTCCATCTGTTCCAATTGAGGAACATGGCGTCAGTCGCCTCTGCCAGAGGGTCCTCGTATGGGGCTACATATCGAGGTAGTTTCTTGTTGTCGCTCATTGCGAAGAGGTCGACCTGCAGTTCTGGGACTTTTTCCGAGATGAAGGAGAATGAGTATGTGTCTAGGGACCATTCTGACTCTATCGGCTTTAGCCTGGATAGAGCGTCCGCCGTCACATTGCGGAAGCCTTGTAGGTGAACTGCCGATAAGTGCCATCTCTTCTTTTTCGCTAGACGAAAGATGGCTAACATCACATGGTTGATGTGGGACGAAATCGAGCCTTGTCGATTCAGACATCTCACTATCACTTCGCTGTCCAAGACCAACCTGATGTGGGCTGATCTGTGAGGGGACTACCATGGCCTCCAGAATATTGATGTGAAAGGTCTTGAACAGGGATGACCAGGTCCCTTGGGCTTTCCTGTGATGGGAGTGATTTCCCCATCTTTCCATCGAGGCATCCGTGTGGATGGTCACCGATGGGGTAGGTGGTTGTAAGGGAACGGTCCTTTTTAGGCTCTTGACCTTCGACCACGGCTTGAGAAGTGATCTTAGTAAGGTAGGTACCGGCCTCTGTAGATCTCTTCGAGCGCTTGATGCGTATCTTCTCCAGACTCCTGACACATTTTTCATCTGTGCTCGTAGCACTGGGTCTGTTACTGCTGCAAACTGGAGAGAGCACAGTACTTTTTCCTCTTGATATCCTGTCGGATTACAGTAGCCTCTTGACAGAACCCACGATCTCTCTCCTCTTCTTTGGTGGAATGGAGAGGCGGTGTGACTTCAAGTTACAATGGATTCCCAGCGATTGAAACTCCTGAGCTGGAGAGAGGCGAGACTTCTTGAAGTTGATCTTGAATCCCAGATGTTCCAGGAACTGGATCACTTTCTTGGATGCTTGCAGACAAGCAGTCTTGGATGCTGCCCACACCAGCCAGTCATCCAGGTACGCTGCTACCTGAACACCTTCTAGGCGTAGTTGTTATACGACTGCGTCTGCAAGTTTCGTAAAGATCCTTGGGGCTATGTTTAGTCCGAAGGGCATAGCTCTGAAGACATACTTTGTCTTCTGTAGCTTGAATCCTAGGTAGGAGGAGAGGGGGCGGCTGACTGGAAGGTGCCAGTAAGCATCTGCAAGGTCTATTGAGACTACGCCCCTTTTGGTAACAGGGTCCTGATGTGTTGAAGGGTTAACATCCTGAACTTGTTGTTCTCGATGAATTCGTTGAGTGGCGACAAATCCAGAATGACTCTGAGTTTGTCCGAGTCCTTCTTGGGAACACAGAACAGCCTTCCCTGGAATTTGATGGACTTTGCTTTCCTTATAACCTTCTTGTTCAAGAGTTCTAAGGTATATTCTTCCAGTAAGGGGGGTGGAGTGTTGGAAGAATTGAAGAAATGAAGGTAGAGATGTTCCATTTCCATCCTAGTCCATTTTTTATTGGGCTGTGGGCCCAGGGATCGAAGGTCCAATGATCCTGGAAGTGTTGGAGTCTCCCTCCTACCTGTAGCATCTCATTGCTTAGGTGGTCCGGAGGGCTTGCCAGCTTGACCGCGTCCTCCCCTACCTCGTGAGGGGTGTCTTGAGGAGTCCCGTCAAGATCCTCTTCTTTTCGTACGAAAGGTAGTCATGTGCCTCTCAAACCCTGGGTTGAAAGCTGGTGACTGGGCAACCAGCTGTTGAGGCACCACTTGGAAGGTGGTCTGTGGCTGAGCAACCACTTAGGGCATCGCGGCCATGGTGACCGTGGGATGTTGCTGAGTAGGCTAAGAAGGTAGCCTTGGCTTCTTTGTCTTCCTTTTGGGTTGGGGACCAGAATCTGGGAAGACTTCCTGTTTGAGGAGATGCCCCACTTTTGGAGAAGGTTCCTATTCTCCGTGGCGGCTTTTTCGACTACCTCTTGGACCACTTCTTTTGGGAAGAGGTCCTTACCCCAGATGCTGGAGGAAATCAGCTTCCTGGGTTCGTGTTTCACTGTTGCAGCAGCAAACACGAACTCCCTACAGGCTCTCCTGGCCTTCATGAAGGCGTACAGGTCCTTTACGAGGGTGGCCATGTGCATCTTGGCCAGGACCGTAAGCATATTTGAGGTGCTGTTTTGGCCTGCACACATCTCTATGCAGTTCTGAGGGCCAGAGAAGTGGCTAGCCTGTCTTTTGTCTCTTGCTCCCTGCACAAGAGAAAGTCCGACAGCTTCGGTAGGTTGTCGCTGAACTG
The DNA here is from genome assembly GCF_036898095.1 of Palaemon carinicauda. Taxonomy (NCBI): domain Eukaryota; kingdom Metazoa; phylum Arthropoda; class Malacostraca; order Decapoda; family Palaemonidae; genus Palaemon; species Palaemon carinicauda. Next base: position 126,738,445 of record NC_090727.1, on the reverse strand, counting down.
CTGTCCCGCGATATCTGCATCGAGTTTTCCTACTGAGAAGGATAGGTGGACCTCCTTCCATTCCTTCTCATCCGTGGACAAGGCCAGAAACAGAGGCCTACACTCCTCTCGTGTAGGGCATGGCTTGCCTGCCTCAACTGCCTTGGCAGCCTTCTGAAAGCCTTTGACATGAAGGGGAAGGCTCTCGAAGAAGGAGCAAGAAAGGTAGGGTGTTTCTTGCTCAGTGCAGAAACTCGCGAGTTAGTGTAACTTGCCTTCTTCAGGCTACTCGTCAAGAGAGCCTGTGCCTTGTCGTGGTCGAATACCATGACCTCTTTTGGTTCTGTCTCCTCTTTGGATACTGGTTCACGCTTCAGTCAAATGAAGCACTCCGGGTAGGCATTGAAGTTTGGCCAGAACTCAATGTCGTCCAAGGGGACGGCTCCCAACTTCTCCGAAATGTAGATTTTGCCGTTGGTGAGAGGCATGAACTCTGCATACCTCCAGGGATTGGTCTCGGAGCAGGTTGGCAGGTCTTCCACTCTGGGTCGCTTGAAAGACCCTCAGGAGGTGACGGTCCGAGTCACTTTGCGGAACTCTCTCGTCATCTTTTCTTCCCTTTCTATGTTCTCCTTATGTAGATTCTCCATTAGGGCAGTAATGTGAGCCAAAACTGCCTGACCCATTGCGTCCAATGGAAGAGTAGGAGCCGAAGATGTAGACTGTCTCGGTTTTGCTGCTGGCACGGGCAGACGGACTCCTCCGCTTCTGTCGAGTCATCGTCTTCGTCTCCTTCTGGTGGTAGAGTAGACTCTTCTTTAGGATCGTCCCGTAGGAGATCCTTTTCCGTGTCCGTGGATACTTCAGACATCCTTTCCTCCTGGCGGATGTCTATGCCTTGCATGGCTTCACTGACTTCAGCCTCAACTGCTATCTGGACGCAAGGAGGCCCGGATCGTGCCTGGGATACGACAGCTTCAGCAGTTGCCTTGGGGAACAGCAAGCTTTGCATCCTATCGTTGGGAAGGTACAGTCCAGGAGAGTTCTTTTGGAACCCTCGTACTCATTTACGAAGCTTCTCTTGTGCTGCTTCCCCCGACTCCGCTGACTTGGGGTCGCCGAAACCTTCGGTCACCAAGGCCGAGCAGATGTTGCAGTTCTTGGGGTCCCAATACCTCAAAGTTTCGGTAGTTTTAACGGAGGCAGCATGAAACCTGCACATAGTGTGACCACAAAAGTTCCTACTCTTGTGATTACAGTACATAACCTCGCTTCACTTTCTGGTCCTCCTGTAAAGAAAGGAAATTGAAATGAGTATGTGGTAATTTATCACACTTGATAAATTCATAAAAATGTCATGCATAGTGTTTTGGTATCTTAACCATTATAGCTTAGGATAGTAAGCTAGAAAGGAAATAGGAAAGACACATACTTGTGCCTCCTGTCCAGCCAATTGCTGTGACCTCCTCCAATATTAATAGAAGAGAAGGGTCTTCCATGGAGGGGGTTCTGTACCAGAGCGGCCACTAAGGAAGGGAGGACACTCCCTAGCCTAAGGTAAGGCAGCTTGACTGAAAACGGTGCATGGGTATAGTTTCAGCAAGGAACAGAATTAACCCCTCCAAAACCTAACCTAGAGCAGGGATGTACATCCTGAACTAGGAAGGATTGAAGACATATCGCTACTGCAGGAAAGTCGTAGACCTAGCCCTAGCAATAGAGGAAGGACTAGCCGTTCCTCACTCTCAGGCGCAACCCTAAGGGGGGATCATTCCCTTAGGGAGGACAGAGAGGCGATAAAATACTCTGATAATAGCTTGATCCCCTTACGTGGTAGGGGGAGCAAGGCTACACAGAGGGAATGCCCTAGGGCAGGGGGATGAAGGAAGCATATAGGGGTCCTACATGTAGGTTAGGTTAGAAAGGCACACTAACTAACCTATCCCCTATATGGTCCCTGAAGGCGAAAACACTTGCATCACAGTCAATAGTATTGTAAAATAATGCCACTATCTTCATAAATAAGCCTAGGATCACTGATAATTATCATGTATGAACACTGATATAGGCGCTCTGGCCTGGGGGCTATAGTAGCCAACTGGTATGGGGTCAATCGATGACCGGTAAAAAAGCGTCAAAACACGATATAAAAGTTCCTAGCTATGAAGACTAAATAAACTAATAGTATCGATTAGTAAATAAGGCCGGAAGCGTTGTTGAGGCTAACTAAATAAGGCATGCAGAACAACAACGACGCCATAAAATGGCGGGTCCGGTTGAGGCACAGCTCTGCCACAAAACATCAAATATCTCGAAAAGTAAAATTTACTTTACGGTCAGAGCTTAACTAAACAATACTGGAACCTTGTACTCAACTTTCCAGAAGAAGGCGAGGCCGAAGGTAGCGACATGATAAAGATGCAAGTCGATAAAGTAAGCACAGGGAAAATCCGTCTAAGTAAGGCGAGCTACTATGCAAAGGATGAAGACGGACGTGACGTCATTTAGCAATGGCGCCCGTTTGTTTACGTCTCGAGTACCAAAAGTAGCCACGGACGAGATTAGCTGTGGAACGGCTCCCAGCTATTCTCCGCCCTTACACACCGAAGTATTAACTCTGTTCGGGGTGTAGATAGCTATGTGGCGCGTTAATACATGCGTCCCCTGTTGATATACGATGTCTTAAAAGGGAAACCTTTAGGATACTCGCTCCAGAAGTTAGAATTCTGTGATAACCTGTGGTTAAATTCTCTGGGAATATCTTAGTAGTTATTTACCCAAGGAAGCTACCAAAAAGGAACCTTCCATCAGGACGCCATGGCTTGAGCCCAAAAAAACGATACGCGAGGATAAACGGGGATAATGTATGAAGGTATACTAAAGCGCGTAAGCTAGGTTAGCCTAGCGCGGGGCGAGATCTCGGCTACGCTATATCACCAAGACTCTAACGTATACGATCGATACATTTAAGGAAGAGGAAAATATGTGCATGATCTTATCTTCACTAGTACAATTTTGCCTAAATAGCTATAATTCATTAAAGCTAAATACCAGGAATATCGTTCTGCTGACTAAATAAAGCATGCATGATGAACGACAGCATCCAAAATGGCACCTCCTGTTACTGGCTATGCTCCTATAAACACATTAAATTATGCTAATTTCACTGTGAAAAGGGAGCTAAAAATATACACAGGAAAGATTAAATACTCAACTTTTTAGAGGCAGAAGATGCTGGAGAATGCATGTTAAATCCTCAAAAATAGCGGTCTTGAACACTAGATAAGCAGGGAGATACACCGTGCGAAAGCGCTACTGAATAAGGATTGAGCCACCATTTCGGGCCCTGTAATAGTAGGGGAGGAAGGGTAACCTTGATAGTGGCTCCCCTTCAATTTTGCCACTCTTCCCTCTCAGAGCGAAAACGCTATTCGGGGTGAAGATTGCCATGTGTCATATCAAGATGTACAGTATGTCCCCTGATATTATGTGATATCCTTAAGGAAAATTTTAAGGGTACTCGTGCCAGGAGTTAGAATTCTGAAGACCTATGGTCAATTCTCTGGGAGTATCACTGTAGCCAAATATCCCTTAGAAAGCTGTCTATAGGAAGCTTCCATCAGGACGACATGGCTTGAGCCCAAAAAGGAAATAGGAAAGACACATATCTGTGTTTCCTCTCCAGGCAATTACTGTGACCTCCGTCAATATTAATATCTTAATTTTCCTATAAGGGAAAATACAGAGTGGAATAACTCCCGTAGGTTGAGCTGGAGTCAGTGAATATTTACTCTAACTCCTCCACTTGTAGAATATTAATACTGAATCGGTGATTTATAAGAGTCCCAATGATCCAAGGATTCATCAGGATGTTGAAGGAATACTTCACCTCTAACATTTTATTCAGTCTTAACAATAGACTGTGAAAGGATATGCTATGTGAAAGGATATAAAGAGTATGTTAGAGTTACTTGTACTACTGTATCATTGTATACTGTAGTTTTCTAACTGCTGTATTATTATACTGCAGAAGTACTGGCTACTGTATTGTAATATACTGTAGTTTTACTGGTATACTACCATGGTTAGGCTAGTGCCGCTAGGGAGAGAGAAAGAATGGAAAGGAGGATTCCGTATTATTATAGTTTAGTACAATAAAGGGATTTTGACGTAGGAAAAATCTATTTCTGGGCGAAGGACCTGTGCCGCCCAGTGAATAAGCTCCATTTAGCACTTATTCTTAGGTAATTTACTGCTAAATATACCAGAGAAAAATGTAAAGGAGTGCTAGGTTAACTAGCTCGCTCACCTATTGGTGTCGGTATAAAATTGGGCGTATAATCCAGAGGTCCCGCACTATTTAGATTCATCCACGACAGAAACCCCAATAGAGGAGAGCCGTTCAACCTCACTCGGTACTACTAACAATGCATCCGCTCAGAACCCAACTCCTTAGCACCCAAAGTTTGGGGACTCCAAGGGAGAGGAGCTGGGAGGGTTCACTGGGCGGCACAGGTCCTTCGCCCAGAAATAGATTTTTCCTACGTCAAAATCCCTTTTCTGGGCTCGAACCTGTGCCGCCCAGTGAATCTATACAAGAGAAAATGTCACCAAACTTGCAAAATAAAGGAAAAAACATAAGCGTAAGGGAAATACAGGATGCTTTTAATCAGAGATGAGTACCAAAAAACAATTATAAGGGTATCTTAAATATGAACATAAATCCAATAAGGTAGGTATAATAATGCCGTGAGTGATAATATATACAGATACTCAGGAGTATAAAAATTTACAAATATAATAACAGTATTCAGGTGCGAGACCAACGAATACAATAGGGTATAAATGAGGCAGGTAAGAGGGAGAGATAAAGAGACAAGGCATTAACCTGTGAGTTACCTGGGAGTAACTACACTCCCTGCGGCTACTGTAGAAAATTTTAGGGCTTCCAAATGTTTAAGGTAGTGTTTCTTGAACACTGACGGTGATTTCCACCCTGTATACCTGGAAAGGTCTGTAAAATTCATGTGGTGAAAGAAGTTCACCGAGGTAGCAACCGCCCTGATATCATGTGCAAGAGGAAAAGAGTCAGGGTTAGCTTGTTTAATAAAATACAAAATTTGTTGCCTGATCCCTTTAATAGTAATGGTACCGCCTTGTTCTCTAACGAATAGAGGCCCCGAGGAGTTAGAGGAGGTCCGGGATAAATAAGACCTAAGAGTAGTAACAGGGCACAGAGACGGATCTTGCGTGAGGGGAACAATTTTCCAGGAGGACCATCTGTTTTGAGGGTCTTCGTTCTTAGCCAAAAAGAATTTGTTAGGAGAAAGAAGGACCTCTCCCGAAGGCAGGAAGTCAATATGACCCGTGTCTCTCGACAAGGCTGCCAATTCAGAAATTCTTGCCCCGGAAGCCAAGCTCACCAGGAAAAGTGTTTTCCTGAGAAGGGGAATGTTATCACAAGAACTGTTAATGGTATCAGAAGCCAATTTGAGTACGTCATTAAGGAACCAGGTCACCGGGGTAGGACGAGTAACCGGTTTCAGTCTGGCACAAGCTTTCGGAATTGAAGCTAACAAAGAGTCGGTTAAGTCTATGTTAAAACCCACTAGGAAGATCTTTTTCAGAGCCGATTTAATAGTGGTGATAGTATTGGCTGCCAGACCTGATTCTAATAACGATCTAAAGAAAGTGACTGTAAGGTTCAAGTTCATACAGTTCACGTCTGAGTCTATTAAAAATTTTGCCAACTTTTTAACTGCAGAGTCATACTGGCGGATGGTGGAATCCCGTTTATCCGATTCTAGGAACAAGGTGTTTTGAGGATCAATATTGGCACCATGCATAGCCGCAAACTTCATAAAGTCCATAAAGTTAGGGCGCTCTGAATGTTTGAGAAAGCGTACACAACATGTGTTTGTACTATCTGAGACAGAACCGGATTGGGTATCGGGTGAGGGTATAGTCTCAACTCTCGCAGGAGAGGATACCAGTTGCTCTTGGGCCAGTTGGGTGCGACCAAGGCTACTTGTCCCTTGAAGGATCTCAGTTTGTCTAGAACTTTCAGCAAAAGATTCACCGGGGGAAAGAGATAAATCTTTTCCCAGGTGTCCCAATTCTGTGACATGGCGTCTGTGGCGTAAGCCTGAGGGTCTAGATTGGGAGCCACATATACTCTCAATTTGTGGTTGGATTCCGTGGCGAAGAGGTCCACTTGGAGACCGGGAACCTGAGAGAGAATCCACCGAAATGACTTTAGATCGAGTGACCATTCCGATTCTAGAGGGGAGGTCCGGGACAGGGCGTCTGCCACTACATTCCGGACTCCCGCCAGGTGGACAGCTGAAAGATGCCAACGGTTCAAGGCTGCTAGGGAGAATATGGCTACTAGAACATGGTTCAGAGGCCCTGACTTTGACCCGCCTCTGTTGAGGCAGCGGACCACCACTTCGCTGTCGAGGACCAGACGAAGGTGTTGTTTCTTGGGAAGAGCGAGACGTTTCAGGGTTAGAAGAACTGCCATGGCCTCTAGCACATTGATGTGAAATTGGCGGAACAAGGGAGTCCAAAGACCTTGAACTTTCTTGAGCTGAGAATAGCCGCCCCAACCTGATAAGGATGCGTCCGTGTGAATGATTAATTTCGGAGGCGGAAATCGAAGGGGAACTGACTTTGACAGACTGTTTGCTCTTGTCCAAGGAAGAAGTCTTTCCCGTAGAATGGGAGGAAGGCGGACTTTCCTGTCCCGGAGCTTCCGGTTCGCCCTCGAACGCCAGACACGATTGATATCTTTCAATTTTGCCTTCAGAAGAAGATCCGTCACTGAGGCAAACTGAAGGGACCCCAGAATCCTCTCTTGGAGTCGTCTGGAACTTACTTTGTCTTTGAGAAAGCGTTTGGTGTTCCTTGCAATCTCTAACCTCTTGGGTCTGGGAAGACACAGAGTATGAGATATAAGATCCCATTGCAGGTCGAGCCATTGGAACTTCGATTTTGGAAGAAGACGGGACTTCTTGAAGTTGATCTGGAAGCCTAGAGATTGAAGATAATGGATGACTTTGTGAGTGGCTTTTAGGCAATTTTGGGAGGTGTCTGACCAAATGAGCCAGTCGTCCAGATAGGCTACTACTTGAATCCCTTGATTCCTGAGTTCCTGAACAGCGACTTCTGCTAACTTTGTGAAGATCCTTGGGGCGATGTTGAGCCCGAAGGGCATCACCTTGAAGGAGTAACTTTTGTCCCCTAAGCGAAAGCCTAGGTACGGACGGAAGTGTCTCGCTATCGGGACGTGATAATAGGCGTCTGTAAGATCGATAGAGGTGGTGACGGCCCCACGGGGAAGTAAGGTCCGCACCTGCGAGACGGTAAGCATTCGAAACTTGTCGCATTGAATGGACAAGTTGAGAAGGGATGGGTCTAGAATCACTCTTCTCTTGTCCGAATCCTTCTTCGGGACACTGAACAGCCGACCTTGAAACTTCAGGTGTTTCGTTTCTTGTATGGCGTTCTTTTGTAAAAGATCCTGGACAAATTCGACCAGGTCCGGAGTGGAATGTTGACGAAATTTGTTCGGAGGAGGAGGTCCTTGAATCCAACTCCACCCCAGTCCCTTGGAGATGATACTGAACGCCCAGGGACTGAACCTCCATTTGTTGCGGAAGGCATAGAGCCTCCCCCCTACCTGCTGCACCTCAGTATTGGTTTGAGGAGTTGCCTCCACGTCCGCCTCGGAAATTCTTTCCTCTGCAAAAGGCTCTTCCCCTGCCTTTGTTCTGGTTAGAACCACGGTGGTAGCCTCTACCTCTACCATAACTCTGGGAAGAGCTACGAGCCTCGTAAGACTGGTTAAAGGCAGGAGAAGTGGAGGAGGCACCAGAAAGCTGGCTCTTAGGGAGCAGAACGGTGACATAGTCATCCGAAGGAGCCTGAGAGGTGGAAGGCTGTGCAGGGACAACAGGAGATGGGGGAAGAGGCCGCCGGAAGTTGGACGAACCACTCTGCTGTTGCCTGAACTGGGTGGAGGTATATGGACGAAGCTTCTTCCTACCCCGGGCTTGATAATTTGCGGGGTCATATTTGCGTTTCGGGGTCAAACCCCAACGGGCTTTAAGGCTCTGATTAACTCTAGTGGCCTCCGCCAAGACTTCCTCTACGAGATCCTCGGGGAAGAGATTTGAACCCCAACAGGAGGACCGGATGAGCTTATTAGGTTCATGCCTAATCGTCTCCTCAGCTAGGACATGCTTGCGACATCTGCGTTTAGCAGTAGCGAAGTCATACAGGTCATAATATAAAGACTGTAATGTAGCCTTGTTGAGAGACTTAAAAATACTCTCCGTGTCGTAAGTCAAGGCTATCGACTCCGTGGATGTGGCCAAGTTTAGAGTACGGCCCACACGTAGGCGGGAATCATATTCCTGTTTAATGAGGGATTCCGGGAGACGGGGAAGCCTCTCACTAAACAAAACTGAGGCACAGTCTGCTGCTAGCTTGCCAGAGGTAAAGGTGGTATGGACGTTGTCCCAACACTCAATGCCTGAAGGAAGAAGGAGGGAGATTGGATCCACCTCTTGGATGGGAGGCAAGGGCTTCTCCTCCAGAGCATATTGGAAGGCAAGCTCTGCCACCTTATTGACGCATGGAGTCAAGGTGTTCTTGTCCATTAAGAACATCGTAAAAGAGCTTTTATAAGGCGTCAGCATGGTGTTAGTGCAGCCGATGTCGTTCAAAAATCTGGCCCAAACAGATTGGGCTTGCTCTTTAGGGAAGATGACCGTCTCTTTGGGGACCTTGTCTAACCGAACTAAAGCTTCCTCAGTAAGCCTGGCATAACCATGAAATGGAAATGCCAGACCAGGAGGAAAGAATTCAAAGTCCTCTAGAGGACGAGTGCCAAGGCCCTCCAAAGTCAACATTCCGTCTGAGAACGGGGAATGAAGAGCCATACGCCAAGGGTTGTTCTTGGCAAACGGCGGGAGCTTAGAGGCATCCGGGATGAGAGAGCTTTGGACTCTCTCCGGAGCTCCTTGCTCTAAAGCCCCAAGTCTCTGACCGATGTTAGAGAACATCGTGTCCATCTTAGAATGCATCTCCGAAACCAACTTTGCTTGCATCTCCGACACGATGCGAAGCATGGCTGATTCGGAAAGGCCCGGGCTAGCAGCAGGAGGGGCGGAATGAACTCCCGGGTCGTGAGACTTAGAGGAGGAACCAGAGGCTTTTGATGACAGGTCTGTACCTTGTTTAGAGCTATGGGAAGTCTTGTGGGGCTTGCGAGCTTTGGGTAAGGTTCTTGATGTAGACTTATCCTTAGGGGGGACCGGGTATGATCGTTGAGACGAATCACGGTCCCCAGAAAATCCATGATCAGAAGAAGAAGAAAGAGCGGGGCTGAGGATAGGAATCTCAGCGCCGGAAACACTTGCCTCACTTACCACCCTACCTGTATCCGGCTCGTCTAGTAACATTGGTTCGACGTCCAGGTTCATGGAGGCAACATTATCCTCCAGACCTCCGGGGGCGTCCGATGGATCTTGCTCTGGGTCGATGAGACCCGTTATGGTGGCATCAATGTGGGCAATGATGGGAGCTGCCACATGCCTAGCCACAGCGGCTGAAGACTTAGCGTTGGGGTAAACCATGGAGCAGTAGTCCTCAGATAGGACGTACGGCCGCTTAGACTTCACGTTCCGGGCAAAACCACCAACCCACACCTTCAGTGTGGCCCGAGCCGCAGACTTTTGCTCCGGGGATGCCTGAAATAATAGTGGGAATTATAAAAGGGAAGACTCCCAATGGTCCTTCAAGACCATAGAGATCTTACTAATAGTAAAATAAGAAGGCAACATAGCCAACGGGACTCACCGAGTCAGATCCAAGGGTAGTGATGAGGTCGAAGCAAATCACACAGTTATCCGGGTGCCATACCACAACGTCTTCCAGTTGAACCCCACAAGGGGCATGAGATCGGCAGACGGAGTGGCCACAAGGCTGGTGCATAACAGCTGCACAGGCCGGCGTCAGACAATGCACCATCTATAAAAAGAATAGTATATGAGAAACTGTAATTCCCTTAAGTAGGGGCGGGTCCGGAGGACCCGGGCCTAACAAAGGTCTAACACAAGATTAGAGCTTAACTGTAATATTCTTAAGTAGGGGCGGGTCCGGAGGACCCGGGCCTAACATAGATCTAATACAAGACTAGAGCTTAACTGTAATATTCTTAAGTAGGGGCGAGTCCGAAGGACCCGGGCCTAACAAAGGTCTAACACAAGATTAGAGCTTAACTGTAATATTCTTAAGTAGGGGCGGGTCCGGAGGACCCGGGCCTAACATAGATCTAGTACAAGACTAGAGCTTAACTGTAATATTCTTAAGTAGGGGCGGGTCCGAAGGACCCGGGCCTAACAAAGGTCTAACACAAGATTAGAGCTTAACTGTAATATTCTTAAGTAGGGGCGGGTCCGGAGGACCCGGGCCTAACATAGATCTAATACAAGATTAGAGCTTAACTGTAATATTCTTAAGTAGGGGCGAGTCCGGAGGACCCGGGCCTAACATAGGTCTAACACAAGATTAGAGCTTAACTGTAATATTCTTAAGTAGGGGCGGGTCCGGAGGACCCGGGCCTAAACATAAGTCTAACTTAAACTAAAGTATAGCAATCCATTCCGGTCGAGCCGGGAGCATAAAAAAGGATGCAATAACAAGGAATAAGACACATGGTGTCTGATTTCCTGGGGCGGGGTAGGCCCCGGGCCGGGAAATAAAAGTATATCCAAAACCAATTCATATAGGGACTCCGGGGTAGTGATCTGTCATATAATCATCCTATATAATCATAGGAAATGTTATAAAATAATAGGGGGGGGGGGGCGGAACTGTAGCTAAGAACCGCCAACGGAACCCAGAGGGTTTCATATAACATAAACCAGTGTGATAAGTGAATATAAAATAGGGTGCACCGGGATCCAACTCTGTTGACCGGTGGCCAACCAGACTAGACAGAGCCGAACCCGCCGGGACACCCGGAGGACAAAGTCCATAAACACTGAACTACCCCCTCTACAAGGAGGGAAGGCAACGGTCCCCTAGGGGAGAGGGGGAGAGAAGCCTAGCCACCCACCTAGCGAGAGGGGGAGCATGGGGGAGGATCACGTGATACGAGGCAGCAGGGCTACCAACTAACGATCCCCAACCAGACAGATCAAACGGAGTAATGGCACAAATATTCATTATAATAATAATAGCGTTAAAAATTATATAAATAAACACATAGAAATTTTTTGGGCAAGGCATGCAACATAATAATTAAATCACAAAAGACACACCTGATGGCTTAAGAATAACATTGCCGCCTAGCAACGAAGGTCGGCAGCCATAACGATACGTAAATGATATCGGCCCAAAAATTGAACCACGAGGATTCTAAACGCTAAATAATGAATATTCACAATAACAAATAATATTTAATAATACACATAGTAACACCGCGAGTGAAACTAAAAGCTCTCAAAAACAGGAGTACCAACTGTAGTGAAATCAAGCAAGATCGATATGAACGAAGAGAATAAACTCCTATAATATAAATATTAAACGATCTAGGTTGCTCAAAACACAGTAAAACCAAGCTTGGTACTTAACTTAGACGGTGTCTCCTGGGAAACCGACAAAGAAGCCATAATCCAATGGAAAATAATCCAAAACGAGAGCACAACAAAAATGCGGGTTACTGCACAAGACGTGCTAAAAGGAGTTGGGTTCTGAGCGGATGCATAGTTAGTAGTACCGAGTGAGGTTGAACGGCTCTCCTCTATTGGGGTTTCTGTCGTGGATGAATCTAAATAGTGCGGGACCTCTGGATTATACGCCCAATTTTATACCGACACCAATAGGTGAGCGAGCTAGTTAACCTAGCACTCCTTTACATTTTTTCTCTGGTATATTTAGCAGTAAATTACCTAAGAATAAGTGCTAAATGGAGCTTATTCACTGGGCGGCACAGGTTCGAGCCCAGAAAACGGATTTTGAAGCAAAGCGAAAAATCTATTTTTGGGTGAGATGGCCATGTCGTCCTGATGGAAGCTTCCTATTGGTAGCTTTCTAAGGGATATTTGGCTACGGTGATATTCCCAGAGAATTGACCTTTAGGTCTCCAAAATTCTAACTCCTGGCGCGAATATCCTTAAAATTTCTCTTAAGGTTATCGCATAATATCAGGGGGACATATATCTTTATACGACACATGGCAATCTTCACCCTGAATAGCATTTTCGTTTCTAGGGGGAAGAGTGGCGAAACTGAAGGGGAGCCGTTATCAAGGTTACCCTTCCTCCCATACTGTTACAAGGATCCAAGATGGCGATCATTCCTAGTAGCATTGAGCATGGTGCTACAGATATAGTAGTTTCGGGAGGGATCTTGCCTAAGCCTTTTCTAAGGAAAAGGAGGGCAGGTCCATTAGGACAACATGGCCATCTCACCCAAAAATAGATTTTTCGCTTTGCTTCAAAATCCGTTTTTTGGGCTCGAGCCATGTCGTCCTGGTGGAAGTTTACCAAAGAATTACCAGAAAGTACTGTATCTGTGGATTTGTATAAGTGCCTTAACCTTGGGACAATTTTTATATGGTCATACAGACCATTGAGAAATATGACGATACCATTATACGTCATCACCACTAATCATGGAACAATGTTAGGGCTTCCTACCCCCTGCAGGGAATTGTCGTGCTAGACAGTAAAAAAAGAGTCTGAAGATTTGTATATTGTAGGAACAAATATAACTATCAATCAGAACTATTTGTTTCATTTATTCCAGTAATATAAGGTTTACTTAGGAAATTAAATAAAGAACTCTGCCTATCTTTATTGTGCTATTTGCAGGGCGAAATTATGGATTTTGAGCGAAGCGAAAAATCTATTTTTGGGTGATGGCCATGACGTCCTGATGGAAGGTTTCTTTAGTAGCTTCCCAAGGGTATATATGACTGCAGTGATATTCCCAGAGAATCAAACCAAAGGTTTCACAGAATTCTGACTTCTGGCGCGAGTACCCTTAAGATTCACTCTCAAGGATATTGTATATAATCAGGGGACGTATTCTTGACATGCCACATGGCAATCTGCACCCCGAATAGCCTTTACGCTTCAAGGGAGATACGTGGCAGAATTAGAAGGGTAGCCGCATTAGAGGTTACCCTGGTTCTCCTACTACTATCGTATCACAACCGCGCCAATTCCCCCTGGCAGTCATTCCTTGTAGCGTTGAGCATGGTGCTACAGATACAGTAGTTCGGGAGGGAAACTGTGAAGATCTTTTCATAGAAAAGAAGGGTGGGTCCATCAGAACGTCAAGGCCATTCCTTGTAGCGTTGAGCATGGTGCTACAGATACAGTAGTTCGGGAGGGAAACTGTGAAGATCTTTTCATAGAAAAGAAGGGTGGGTCCATTAGGACGTCATGGCCATCTCACTCAAAAATAGATTTTTCACTTAGCTCAAAATCCGTTTTTTGGGCTCAAGCCATGTCGTCCTGATGGAAGCATACCAGAGAATTAATGTATCTGTGGATTTTCATCAGTGCCTTAACCTTGGGACAATATTTCTATGGCCAAAAGGGCCAATTGAGACAAATGACGTTACCGTTATCCGTCATTATCACTAGGCATAACAATGTTAGTGCTTCCTGCCCCCTGCAGGAAAGAGTCATTTTAGACGTTAGAAAAGGGGCCTCAAGGTAGCATACATTGTATGAACAAACATAAGTATACACTGAGAATACAAACGGTCTCAAGGTTTGTATATATTGCCGAACCAATATCAGTGTCCCCATCCGTTGTTTGTAAGCATACAATGATATGAGAAATACTTACATGAGTAAGTCAAGGAACTCTGGCATCTTGAACATGCAATTGTCGGGTGAATTAGGACGCAACTGCATTTTAATAGACATTTATTTCTGCTAAAAGACTACATGCTAAATGAATTTAGCATGATAAGGAAATATACAAGAGACATATACAGAAATTAATGTTCCCTTTTTTGAAAGGGGAAGAAATGATGAGTGCCACTCTCAGACTGAAGAAAAGCTCTTTTAATAAGACTTCTCTTTATAATTTCTGTACATGATATAGTCTAACAACACTGTGTACTATGTACACACGGCACCAGTGTTATCCGTATAATTTCACACCTGAGATTTTGAACAGCTTTGGTGTTACCTCGGCAACACTTATTCAAAGGGAGGTCACACGAAAAATGCTGACCCCTTCTCCTTTTAATTGATAGTCCCAATCAATTGACTGTTCATTGCAAAGCTAGACGACAGGGTCCAAAATACCACCTTCCGCCACCACATAATGCTTCAATCCATAGACTTGCTTAGCATAGTGTCTGTAAGACACTCTGGACAACCTCCGACCAGTAAATGAGTGAAGAGGCTCAAGTCCGCACACTGAAAAGTTCAGTGATGAAGCAATTTTTCTCGGATCACTATCTGCAGGAGTACTGTCAGGATCCGCTCCGTGAATAAGGTAGGTGAGCTTCGCCCTCAGTTATAGGGATAGTTTGATCCAGAGGTTTCTCCTGTAAAGAGCTGTTTCTCCTGAAGTCTGAAGTTTTACAAAGATAGACCTTAGGCACTCTAGCAGACCTAGAGAGACATCTTCCTTCAGTGGACAGATTCTCCAGGAACCCCACCTCTTAGTGGGTAGCTCGTCCTTAGTGAGAAAGGTTGGATCAGGAAAGAGATGCAGTTCTCCCACTTAATGTGGCCCTCATCCCCAGATAGGGCCACTATTTCACTAACTCTAGCCCCAGAGGCTATAGCGAACAGAAAAATAACCTTTTGGGTTAGATCCTTGAGAGAACAATCCTCATTGTTCACAGGTGAGGCATAATGTAGGACCTTGTTCAAAGACCATGAGATGGGCTTCCTACCCCCTGCAGGGAATTGTCGTGCTAGACAGTAAAAAAGTGTCTCAAGATTTGTATATTGTAGGAACAAATATCAATCAGAACTATTTGTTTCATTTATTCCAGTAATATAAGGTTTACTTAGGAAATTAAATAAGGAATTCTGACTGTATTTAGTGTGCTATTTGCAGGCCGAAATAACGGATTTTGAGCGAAGCGAAAAATCTATTTTTGGGTGATGGCCATGACGTCCTGATGGAAGGTTCCTTTAGCAGCTTCCCAAGGGTATATATGACTACAGTGATATTCCCAGAGAATCAAACCAAAGGTTTCACAGAATTCTAACTTCTGGCGCGAGTACCCTCAAGATTTACTCTCAAGGATATCATATATAATCAGGGGACGTATTCTGGACACGCCACATGGCAATCTGCACCCTGAATAGCCTTTACGCTTCGAGGGGGATATGTGGCAGAATTAGAAGGGTAGCTGCATTAGAGGTTACCCTGGTTCCCCTACTACTATCGTATCACAACCGCGCCAATTCCCTCTGGCGGTTATTCCTTAATTTGTAGCGCCTTGGTACGGTGGTGTTCCCTGTTGATCTGGCATTTTCGATCAATTTCTAAGAATCTTTATGCTTTCTACAGCTTCTTTCATCCATCTAGAAAGTTGACTATTCATTCTTTACAATATGTATCTTAGTTCCAGCCTCACAATGAAATTAGTGTAATTATTGTGTTTGGATCTACGCCGATTACCGGTGTCGCCATAGGAGCTGTCGTTCATTTGGCATGTGTTACAGTATTTAGTTAGCAGAACGACATTCCCGGTTTGAATAGCATTAATTGTTATTATGAAAGCTATTTAGGCATTTTATATTGTAAAGACATTTATATGCATAATTTTCCTTTTTCTGTGTCGATCGTATATGTCAGAGTATCGGTGATTTTGGGTAACCGAGATCACGCCTTACCTAGGTAACCCAGCCTAGACAACATATACTTTCGACATTTCCCCGGTTACCCTTGTGTATCGGTTATCATTCATTGGAGATTGATATCTCCTGGAATTATATTAGCCATTACTAGTCTCGAATAGAGATTTATGGGTAATCTCTCTTCCCTCTGAGAGTAGCCTTAGGCTACAACTCTATGCGTTGGCCTTGAATTTCGAATTCAGGCATGACTAGCTTAGAATTTTCTGTCTCTTCCCTTAACAGCAGACGGCAAGTTTTGGGATTCAATCAGAACCTCAGAGTATTTAGTCTTTTGTCGGCAGTCGGTCGGCGGGGTGAATTGCATTCCCCTGCCGGCTGAGCTGCCGGCATAGGAGGCTAGCCAGGGACGTGCAGAAGGGGGTTGCTAGAGGTGCCCAAGCACCTGCCCCTTTTGCTACTGTATTAAAAGTGCCCTTTTGAGAGGGATGTATTATAAGCCCGCTGCCTATGCCACCTATTTGTGTCAATGATAATGATAATAATAATAATAATAATGATAATAATAATATTAATAATAATAATAATAATAATAATAATGATAATTATTATTATTATTATTATTATTAACACGGTTTGAGTATTCACCTCAGAAAGATGCCATATTCTGTTTCAGCTGTCGTCTGTTTTTGAATGATGAAAAGTACAGGGGCCGAGTAGCTTGGAAATCAGAGGGCATAAGCCGTTGAAGGACAGCTTTAGAGAAAATAAAGGAGCATGCTAGTTCAGAATCTCACATGATTGGTATGATTTGATGGAAAGGGTTCCAAAGTCAAGCATTAGATATTGCTTTAGAAACAGCTAATCAGGAAGTACAAGCTGCTAGAGACAAAGAGAAGCAGTGAAACAGAGAAATTTTATGTAGGTTGATCTCCATTACTCTAAACTTGGCAAAAAAAATGTTTAGCAAGTATGGCAGTGTATTTAAATTGCACCTTGATGTATTTAAAAAAAAAAAAAATCAGAAATACTGAAAAGACCCCAAGTGTCATTGCTTTCAAATAACATAGATGATATGCGTGGAAAAGGATATGATGGGGCAGCAAGTATGAGTGGAATATATAATGGATTACAGTCCAGACTCCAAAGACAGAACCCAAAGGCACTCTATGTACACTGCCATGCACACAGCCTAAATCTAGTATTAGTCGAAAGTGCAAAATTAAGTATTCAGTTTGTAACTTTTTTCAATTCGGTGGAGAAACTGTATGCTTTTATTACTAACTCTTCAAAACGGTATGCTGCTTTCATGGAGATCCAGAAAGCAATTTATCCAGAAGAACGCTCACTTGAACTTAAGAAGCTATCAGACACAAGATGGGCTTACAGAGAGTCAGCTCTTAGAACCATGAGGAAGGTCATCCCAGCTCTGAAGCAATTTTCAGGAGAGATAGTGCAAAACCATCCTCCTGATGCATCAGCAGGGGATGCCTCAATATTGCTGCAAAGTATTAACTTTGAATTTCTTGTTTGTCTTGAGATTACCACCCCAGTTTTTCAAGAAACTGCCTATGCCTCTAATGCTCTACAACAGAAAGACTTTGATTTGGCTGTCTCCTACAGAAATGTGGATGGAGTGCTACAAAGTTTGAGAGAATTAAGAAATGATGAGAAGTTTCAGGAGATTTTTACAAATGTTGAAGAGAGAGCTGAATCCATGGCCATCGACCTCCTATCTGGGATTCCTGGACAAGGCAGAAGAAGAAAAATGCCTGAAAGATACAAGTATAGTGCTACATCTGCTACTGAGGACCAGCAATATCAATCCTTGGATGAGTACTACCGTATGAGAGTATTTTATGTGTTTTTAGATACAATTTCACAAGAGCTACAAAGAAGATTTAAAGGTGGAGACAACACAACATAGAGTATCCTAAATGCCTTTCATTGTATGACAGTCCAAGATAACTGGAAAGAACCTGTGAATGAAGAGGCATTCAAGTCATTGCAAAAATTATGCCAGTTTTATGAGTTAGAAGAGGTAGACAAGCTACGGTTGGAATTAAAGATCTTCTATTCCTCATTTCCTTCCCTGCCACAGAACGCTGCAGCTACAATGCTCAACCTGATGAAAGAAAACAATATTCAGGAGATATTGCTACTTATGCTTGAACTCTTAACAATTTATGCCACTCTTCCCGTCACAACTGCAACAGTGGAAAGGACTTTCTCCAAACTCAAGCTGGTGAAGACAAAGCTACGCAGCCTGTCCAGTGAGGGGAGGTTATCTGATCTTTTGTTGCTAGCAGTTGAAAAGGATATCGCAATCAACAACAGTGAAGTTATCAGCATATTCAAAGAAATGGCACACAGAAGGGTTCTCTTATAGATATAAAATGAGAGGGTCTGGTTATTAGCCAAGTGTATTGATCATACTGATTGATTTTCTTGCAGTCATTTATGTAGAAGTAATATACATAATTTTTCTTTTCTTAAATTTCCGTTCTACTGGTAGTCAGTACTGTAGATTTTATGTTTATAAAAACCAATAGCCCACTGGTACCTATGATATCAGTCATGTTTATCTCTTTCTTGAATTATTAATGGCTATTTTAAATAAATTTGAAAGAATATTGAGCCGGTATATATTTAGCCCCATTCATTTCTATATTTTTGCCCTTTTTTTTCACTAGAGCACTTGCCCTGAAAAAGTTCCTTGCACGTCCCTGAGGCTAGCCCTCCCTAGACTACACCTAAAGGGGTTGCATGATGCCGCCACCTTCTCCCTGTGGTCTAGTAGACTAGTCCTATGCTCGCAGACCCTAGGCTGTAGAGTAGTATACTCATGTGGCCTAAGATGGCGCGGCATTGGAACTCTGTTTCTTCTCCCTTGTTGAGAGGAAACGGCATGGCTGCCATCCCCTTAACTGTATTAGCACCTCCTAAGCTGGAGAATAGAAGATTCTCTTTCCGCTTGGGGTTGTGCCGGTACTGAAACAGAGTTTCTTCAAGGTGTGTAGGTCCGGCAACATTGCCGGTCCCTTCCATACCTCGTATAGGACCCTATTCCCCACCCCCCTCTGTTCTTTTACGATGGCCGAGCCATTGTCTTTCCTGAGCCGGCGTCCTGCAACCTTACCATTGCCGGTGGGTTGCCGGAGCCGGCCAGACCCCCTCTCCTCAGCTGACTGCTGTCGGCGATTGACGGCTTCCGGCGGCCATGACGGCTGTGGGTGGGAGGCCCCTTCTGTCACCAAGGTTCTCCAGTTCTCCCATGAACTGCTGGCCACAACTTCTGTTGTCGGCGTGTTGCTCTGGCCGGCAGTAGCCCGGCACAGATAGGTACTGAGTCAGTCGGTAGCATGCCGACTGTACTAGTACTGCCGGAGGCTGGCCTGCAGTGGTAAGCCGGCAATAGTACTGTGGCTAGATGGAACCCTGAATGTTACATTCTCCCCTTCCATTTGAACCTTCTTTTCGGAGAAAGGCAGTAAAATTAGACTTTTACATCCTTAATTACTGTATACATACACAGTAATAAATAGCCTTCACTCCATGCTTTCCCTCTCTCTTAGCTAGCATGCTAGATGTTCCGGCAACATGCCGGCTGAACTACAGTATATGTCTATACAGGTAGTCAGTATATTTGCAGTATAGTATATACGGCAGATGGAAAACTAATGTATATATTATACTAGTAGTTATTTCCAATATATCTTGGGTATCCCTGCCCAGGTATTTGCTGAACCCAATCCTATATTGAAAGAATAATATTTCGTCAATATTCTGATTTGAAATCAGTTTCCATTTACCCTACAATATTAAATTTTGTAAAGGGATGGTGGTGTGACACCTCTAACCCTTAAAGGGGAGAGCCCTTATCCCTGAGTTTCCCTGATCAGGAAACTCCCTGATTTAATATTGTAAGGGAGGCCACAGCAAATAGATTGGGTGGGATACACAAATATGTCTTTTATCTTTTCTAGTCCAGTTGGCCGCCAGATGGAGCAGCACACTGGCTGAACTACATTAGATATAATTATAAAGTAGCCATTATTTTGCAGTATGGTATATACTGCAAATAGAAAACTATAGTATGATTATACAGTAGTTATTTCTACATATCTTGGGTACCCTTGTGCGAGCTTCTGCTGGTACCGCTCCTATATCGAAAGAATGGTATTCCTTCGATACTCTGATTGTGAAATCAGTCCTCCTTACCTCACAGTGTTAAGTATAAGGGGGTACAGTGCCTTGTACACTTCTCTACACCTAGGTGTTTGACCCCCTTTTTACCTGGAATTCCCCAGTTGGAGGAATCTCCTTATATTAATACTGAGGGGAGGTAACAGCATTAGCTTGCAGGGGATACACGGGTATGTGTCTCTCACTATTCCTTTATAGCTTCCTGTCCTAAGCTATTTTGTCAAAAGATGACTTTTGCAAATTGTTTATCAGTGTGATAATCAATTGAATACTCATTTCTGTTCTCCTTTCCTTACAGGAGGAACACCAGATGATGCATCGCAGTCTTCTGAGGAATAAGAATGAGTATTTTCACGGACATAATACATGCAGGTTTCATGCCCCCAGCAATATTATTTCCAATTCCCCAACCCCTTCTGTAAGTAGGCCGGACCTTATTGTCCGAAGGTCTCGAAAATCCCAAGTTAATAGAATCTAGGGATACAGCTCGTAAGAACTTACGCATTTGGGTGTGAGGTTTCTAAAATCTCTCCGAAACCATACCTTCCAATATTACAGCTTCCTAAAGGTGCAATATCCTGTCCCTTATCCCTCCTTCTCCACTCCAGTTCAAGGGGAGGAGGTGGGGATGGGGGTACCACGCCCCCTCGCTGCCAATGCATACACGATGGCAGTCTCAAGCTGTCAAACTACGGTTGGTTTGGTTTCAGGTGTTGTCTGAAACAAAAATGCAGTTCAGTTACGAACTCGCAAAAACACGGAAACTCTACGGGAATTGGACCGAAGATTTCACTTATCCATTGTGGTAACTGGCAAATTAGTGATCCTTTTACTGGCTCGTAGTGATAACAACGACGGCAGTCATTGATTCACTGTCAAATCTGACTCCGCCGCCGAGAGCCGGCAGTGTGTGCCCTTGGTCACCACCCAGTCAATGGCTGGGTTGGTATGCCTTCAGTTGGCAGCCCGCCGACAACCGGCGGACTGCCGACAGCCCGAGGGGTCGCCGACGATTCAGCGGGCTGCTGGCTATGCGTATAGTTTACACCACTACCCAGTCACATTGAATGCTGGCTAGGATGGTGTGCCTTCTGTCGGCGACCCGCTGATGACTGACGAGTCACTGACATGCCGGAGAACTGCTAGCCATATCGGTACTGAAGTACTGTGCCAGTTGACTTATCCCCAAATACTAGCCTTGACGGTAATATGCCAGTTGTATAAGTGTATACAATACCCTGTACATCTGTAGTATAGGACCATATCACAGACAGAAATCTTTGGTACATAACCATACAATAGAATAGTTTTCCAGAACGCTGTGCTTCTAACCACAATCTCTTGCTGAGACCTACCTGATTTGGGGACTCACTTCCCCCCCTTCTTATGCTGACTCTTCATCAGTCTCTTTGATTCTCATTATTAATTCCCTGGATGTAGGCGCTGTTTACGCTACTCTATCCTTATGGGCTAGAATCTTCCATTGGGCCCCACTTAGAGGGGATGCCCTAGAATCAATAATTAGGAAGGCTGCAGCAGTTGGCTGGAGGGATTCTCACATATGTGTCTCTCCTATTCTTTTCCAACGTACTTATCCTAATCTTTATACAATAGAAAGGAATCTTCTATTACAGTGAAACACGACACTGAGAAGCTGATATAGGTGAACGGTCAGGTATGACCTAAAAGGAGGACGGAAAAGTTTCTTAGTTCTCCTTGGGATGTTAAACAGCATCCCACAGTTACAATGACCGTTGTTCCACAAACGTTCAGATATGTACACCTTCTGATCATGCAAAGCAAACAGACTCTTCTGGTAGGAGGGAGGTTCCTTCCGGATCGCTGGACCTTCGATCCTTGGGTCCAAGGCCTAACCAAGATGAGACTAGGATGGAAATGGACATACCTCCACCATCCTTTCCTCAACTCTTCCTACATTCCAAATCCCCCCTGGAAGAGTATATCTTAGAGCTCTAGAGCATACTAGCGGTAAGGAAAGTAGAGTCCATCGATTTCCAGGGAAGGCTGTTTGGTGTTCATGTGAAGGACTCAAGAAAACTCTTGAGTCATTCTGGACGTGTCGCCACTCAACAAGTTCCAATAAAACAGCAAGTTCAGAATGTTAATCCTTCTGAACATAAGGACCTTATTCAGTAAGGGGTGTTCACAGTCTGGCCAGATCTGAAAGATGTCTATCGGCAACTTCCAGTCAGTCACCCCCTCCCCTCCTACCTAGGATCCAAGTTACAGAAGATAACACATATCCTAGACAAGATTCTCGTCGGACTAGATTCAGTCCTAGGATCTTCACGGAATTGGCAGACACAGTCAAGCGAAACCAAGCTTAGAAAGAGTTCAGGCAACAAAGGACCTGGACGACAGGCTGGGGTGGGCAGCACCCGAAACGGCTGGTCTATGAGGATCCATGGATATGATCCGCCCCCCGGAACATCGGGGATGCAAGATAACTTCAAGAAGTCTCGATTCTCTCCAGCTCAGGGGCTTCAATGTTTTTAAAAAATCATTGAAACCTGTGGTCACCTTAACACTCCTTTCCCTTGGAGATGTAAAAGGAGATCGCAAGGTCGGTCAAGAGACTATGGTAATCAGTCAGGATTCCAAGAAGCTAACAGGAAGGAGTTTTGAAATCTCTCCAGTTCACGATAATGACAGACCCAGTGCTACGAGCACAGTTGTAAGATGCGTTAAGAGGCTGGAGAAGATACACATCAAATGCTCAAAGAGATCGAATAGGACCAATGATGGCCATTCCTTCTTCACTTACCCTACAATGACCAAAGGCCAAGGGCCCGTAGGCCATGTTAGCCCTGTGATGGGTGGAGAAACTCTCTCCACGAAGATCAGACCGCCTCAGGCTGATCTGGGGCATCGAAACGATAATGAGGCATCGAAACTGTCGAGGATAAGGGACGTCTCATTTCATTAGGGAATGTTAGCCATCCCTTCCTTAAAGGAATGGCACCTATCAGCAGCTCATGCATAAATGATCCGCAAGGTGACAGCGGATACTCTTCTTGGGCTCAAGCCAATAGAGTTGGAATGGTCCACGGACGCAGACCTATTCCTTCCCAGATGGGAACAAGTCCCCGAGCTGCAGATCAATCTCTTCATCACGAGCGTCATCAAGATACTATCTCAATATATAGCCCCATACGAGGATCCTCTAGTGGAGATAACAGACATCATGTCTCTAGAATAGAAGGGATGGACTTAAGAATTCCTGTTCAGCCTATCCAATCTCCTGCGGAAGGCCCTCTACATGCTGAGACCCTTCCAGGGAAGAGGGGCTCTGTTGGCTCCCAGGTAGCCCAAGAGCACCCCGTTCCCTGTAATGAAGCAACTGAGGCTGAGGCTGGTCCTAGTTCTGCACCTAGGATTATCCAGGAACTTCAGAAGTTTTCTGCCTTCGATTTATCACAGAGCACCTGATCCCTTCATCTTATGAATTCCTTGCCCTAACAGTTAGGAAAAAGACTTGGGATCTCAAAAGGCAAAATAGAATTCCTAGAAGAATACAAGTCTAGTCAACTAGAAGACAATACAAGTCTTCTTGGGAAAAGTAAGTTGCTTTGTAAAGCAAAAGGACCGAAAGAAATCTCATGATCTTCTGCCTGTCCTTCTCTGTCCACCCCTATAATCAAGGTCTGGCGGCCAACAGCACGATGGCCTTTGAGAAAGGAGGCAGTGCATCCTTGGATACTATGAGAAGATTGGTTCCTCGGCCCTGTCCCCATATGAACCCTTGAGTAAGCACCAAGAGTATGGCCGGCTTTGCGAGAGAGGTCGCTTGATTGGATCTTTGGACCCATGGACCAATATCTATGTGCAAGTCAGCCTCGACTAGATCTCTTCAATATGCCCTTTAAGTGGATCTGATGAATGAAATCTTTAATAAGATTCCAAAGACATGTACAGGCTTAGGCCTGCAGCACCACCAAAGCCCATCTCATGGTCTTTGGACAAGGTCCTACATTATGCCTCACCTGTGAACAAAGAGGATTGTTCTCTCAAGGATCTAACCCAAAAGGTTATTTTTCTGTTCACTATAGCCTCTGGGGCTAGAGTTAGTGAAATAGTGGCCCTATCTGGGGATGAGGGCCACATTAAGTGGGAGAACTGCATCTCTTTCCTGATCCAACCTTTCTCACTAAGGACGAGCTACCCACTAAGAGGTGGGGTTCCTGGAGAATCTGCCCACTGAAGGAAGATGTCTCTCTAGGTCTGCTAGAGTGCCTAAGGTCTATCTTCGTAGAACTTCAGACTTCAGGAGAAACAGCTCTTTACAGGAGAAACCTCTGGATCAAACTATCCCTACAACTGAGGGCGAAGCTCACCTACCTTATTCACGGAGCGGATCCTGACAGTACTCCTGCAGATAGTGATCCGAGAAAAATTGCTTCATCACTGAACTTTTCAGTGTGCGGACTTGAGCCTCTTCACTCATTTACTGGTCGGAGGTTGTCCAGAGTGTCTTACAGACACTATGCTAAGCAAGTCTATGGATTGAAGCATTATGTGGTGGCGGCAGGTGGTATTTTGGACCCTGTCGTCTAGCTCTGCGATGAACAGTCATTTGATTGGGACTATCAATTAAAAGGAGAAGGGGTCAGCATTTTTCATGTGATCTCCCTTTGAATAAGTGTTGCCGAGGTAACACCAAATCTGTTCAATATCTCAGGTGTGAAATTATACGGATAACACTGGTGCCGTGTGTACATAGTACACAGTGTTGTTAGACTATATCATGTACAGAAATTATAAAGAGAAGTCTTATTAAATGGATTTTGAGCGAAGCGAAAAATCTATTTTTGGGTGAGATGGCCATGTCGTCCTGATGGAAGTTCCTAAAGGGTAGCTTCCTTGGGTATATATAACTACAGCGATATTCCCAGAGAATTTACCTTAAGGTACCCAGAATTCTAACTCCTGGAGCGAATATCCCTAATAAAAGAACCAGGGATATCACGAAATATCAGAAGACGTATTCTTGACACGCCACATAGCAATCTGCACCCTGAACAGAGTTAACACTTCGAAGGGGTCAATTGGCAAGAAAACGAAAAACGAGAAAGAAAGGAGAGCCGCTCGCAAGGTATCTCTCCTCTCCCGTTTCGTAAGCGTGCTCACGGCCCCATCTGTATTCCTTGTAGCGATACACGAGGTGCTACAGATACTGTATGTAGGAAGGGGACCTACAGCCCTTTTCAGAGGAAAAGGGAAGGGCGGGTCCATCAGGACGACATGGCCATCTCACCCAAAAATAGATTTTTCGCTTCGCTCAAAATCCATTTTTTGGGCTCAAGCCATGTCGTCCTGATGGAAGTATACCAGAGCATTACTGTATCTGTGGATTTTCTAAAACGTGCCGTACTCCTAGAAGGTATTTCCCGGCCAACTAGACCTAGAGACCTAAGATGTTACCATCATACATCTTTTCATCTAACCATAGATCATGTTAGTGCTTCCTGTCCCCTACAGGGAAGAGTCATACTAGACTCTGGAAAAGTCTCGAAGAGTACATATACCTATGTATGAATAACAGCCAAGCCAATATAGTGGTCTCACCCTATATCATGTAAAGCATAGTTTGTAAAGAAACCACCGAGTCAATATGAAATATCGACCAGTTCCCCGTTCGATTACTGGATTGGACATAAGGAAGAGGAAAATTGTATGCATAATCATATCTTTACTAGTATAATTGTGCCTAAATAGCTTTCATAATTTATTAATGCTATTAAAACCAGGAATGTCGTTCTGCTGACTAAATAACATGCATGACGAACGACAGCGCCCACATGGCGCCTCCGGTTACTGGCCAAGCTCTATAAATACATTAAACTAATTTCACTGTGAAGCAGGAGCTAAAAGTTATACACTGTAAAGATTAAATGCTCAACTTTCCAGAGGTAGAAGAAGCTGGAGAATGCATATTAAATCCTCTCAAGAACGATCAAGAACGTTAGATAACATGGAAAACCACCATGCGAAATCGCTACCAAAGAAGGAGTGGGCGCCATCTTGGATCCTTGTAATAGTACGGGAGGAAGGGTAACCTTGATAACAGCTCCCCTTCAGTTTCGCCACTTTTCCCCCTCGAAACGAAAACGCTATCCGGGGTGAAGATTGCCATGTGTCGTATCAAGATATACGTCCCTTGATATTATGCGATATCCTTAAGAGAAATTTTAAGGATATTCGCGCCAGGAGTTAGAAATCTGGAGACCTAAAGGCCAATTCTCTGGGAATATCACTGTAGCCAAATATCCCTTTGAAAGCTACCAATAGGAACCTCCCATCAGGACGACATGGCTTGAGCCCAAAAATTGGAAGTGTAGGGGGGGCTACTGCCTCCTACAGCCTCCTTCCCAGAATGAGAGTTCTAATGGAAGGGGAGGAATGCATTTGATTCTAGCTTCCATCCAGCCACAAATTTTGCTGCCGTCTGTACTGCCGGTTGCGAGGTTTGTGTATGGCAGTCAAAGAGAGGACTGATGAATTCTCAACAATATACAGTAATGGATTACCCACCGGCAGCCGTTGGTGCTGGCTCAACCCTTTGCCCTGGGCATTCGCTTCCGTTAGGGAAGAACGTAAGGGGGGAGCTGGTCGAGGCGGTAACCTAATCGCTGCTTGTGGGAACCCGGCCGGCAACTCAGTCAGCCCGGCAAGTGGGGATGATTGTAGAATACCGACCAAAGAAAAACGTGACGGCTAAGCCGACACTAAAGAACAGAAGGGGGAGGGAAAAGGGTCTTACAGTTTACAAGGGACAAAGGCGACGGCAAGAATGCCATCCACTTTCAGCTGTAAATTAAGGAAGCATGGCTTCGTGTATCGACGTCGTCGCAGGTGGCAGGGGAATAAGAATTCCCCTGTCGGCGACATTGTCGGTTATAAGACATGTCTTATAGTCTACAAGGGAGAAAGGCGGTGGCAATTATGCCGCCTACTTTCGGTTGTAAACTGGGGAAGCATAGCTTCCTTTGCCGACAATGTCATGGACGGTAGAGGAGTCACGATTCCCCTGTCGATGACATTGTCGGCTGCAAGACAATACACCCTGAGTTACTGTCATATTTCAAAGCCGGGATACTCTGTGGCAAAGAAGATTGACGGTAAAAAACTATCCAAGGCAAGCTGGAGTTAACTATTCGTATGCGATGACGGAATATAGGGTTGCCGCATAGGATGGCGGCGCTCAGGGGGGAAGAAGGGTTTATCCTCTTTTCCCTAAAAGAAAAGCATATTGAATTATACCAATAATTCTAGGGGATATATATATCCCCGACTGAATTAATAGAAACGATACTAGAGGTTAAAAAATGGGATTAACATTACTAACGTATACCAAACGAGTGGGGACCGCGGCTACGAGTGATACCACCGAGGTCCTATCGTATATGAAAGAAACCTTATATTTTGGAAGAGGAAATATTATATATGCATATGCAATCTTCACTGGTATAATTTTGCACAACTAGCTCGAAAATTTCTTTATAGCTAAATACCGGGAACATCGCACTACTAACTAAATAATTGCATTTATGACGTGCGACAGTGGTCTCATGATGGCCGCCTCCGGAGATGGCAGCGCTCCGCTTAACACACCTAAATTATGAAAATTTAACTGTGAGAAAGGAGTTGTAAATTATACACAGGAAAGATTAAATACTCAACTTTCCAGAGGCTGAAGATGCTGGAGATTGCATGATAATATTCCAGAAAACAGTAACATCAAGAGAAATGTGGGAGAGCACCTATCTTAAATGCTACGTTCAAAGGAATAACGGGCCGTAGTAGTACAGGGAGGGGGTCCACTGGGTACCTTGATAACGGCTCCCCGTTATTCGCCACTCTTCCCCCTCAAAGAGAAAAATCTATTAGGGGTGAAAATTGCTGTGTCGTATAAAAAAATACGTCCCCTGATATTATGCGATATCCTTAAAGATATATTAAGGATACTCACGCCAGGAGTTAGAATTCTGGACACCTATGGTTAATTCTCTGGGAGTATCAGTTACAAAATATCCCTGAGGAAGCTACCTTAGGGAACCTTTCATCAGGACGACACGGCTGAGCCCAAAAATATATATATAATATATATGTAAAGTGCTGACTGTATTTCAGAACTTGACTAGATAAACCAGTTATACATATTTGTTTTCTCCATTGTTGCTACCCAGCAAGTGGCCCAATTGATAGCTAATTTGATCTACCCTGAATGAGTATTAAAGTAAATTTTCTATTAAGGTGAATTTTCTGAGTTATTTACGTCAACCTTGTTCTAGTTTTAAGTGGTTTCCACTATAGCTTAAAGCAGTTTTAAAGTGGTGTTGTTGATTGTTTCTCGCCTTGTTTTAAACTATTGTGTTAATGATTGTATTTTGTTTGCCCAAGTGATGACGAAATTATTGATGTCGGAGGTGGGTGCTCGGACAGAAGACAGTTTGGGCTTGAACACTCCCCCATCCACAAACCCTAAGCTGCATTGATCTTTGAAAATTTTCCTGACGACCGCTTATCTGTTGATTTTGACCACGACTCTGGAAAGTGATTGACGGATTCTCGTCTTGGTGTATCGTCTGCAGGTGCTATTGTCACCTGCGACTCGAGTGTTGCCTTGCTTTTGGACAGTGTATTCCAGAGACTGGCAGGTGCTACTGTCACTTGCGACTGGAGTCTGCTCCGCCGTTTACTGACGTGAGGGAGATCCCAGGGAGTTGGTAGTCTCTGGCTACCTGGTCCCAGCTCCCTATTGCAGCTGCAGTTATGTTGGGAGCTTGCTAGCTTGTGAGGTGGCCCGTAGGGAGGCCGTTGCCAGGTAAGGCAGATTATCTCTGTTTGCTTGTTAGCGGATTATTGGACCTGGCATACTGTGCCTGCCCTACTTATTGGAAGGAAGAGAGGACGACGTCTTAAGTTGTGCCTCTCCCCTCATTTATTCTTACTGAGAAGTGAGGAGCCTTGTACTGTATTTACTTTTGTAGTTAGGTTAGTGTATTCATTTGTATATTTTGTGTCATTTCTTTTGTCGTGATACCATACATACGGTTATCGCGGTGAAGATAGTTAAAGGCAGGTTTGCTGTGTTGTTATCAAATAGGGAAATTAATTATAATTATTTAAATGTGTTTAGTAGCTACGACTTCTTTTAGTCTATTAGTTAATTTAAGGTTAATGTCTGGTCTGGCCAGCTAAAGTTTAAGGATCCTATCAGGTTAATTATTTATTTTTATTATATCTTTGTTTGAGCCTTAGCTCTTTAATTACAGGGAATCCAGAGTGATTCAGGTTTGTGTGTATTGGTTATTTTTTATTGTATGGTTGCGGTATTTGCAATGTCAGACAAGGTTGACTTGTATATTTGTTAGATTTAAGTATTGAATAATGTTATTTTTATTAGTAAAATAAATTTTTGAATATACTTACCCGATAATCATGTAGCTGTCAACTCCGTTGCCCGACAGAATTCTATGGAGGGATACGCCAGCTATCACAATACTAGAAGGGGGTGTATTTACCAGTGCCACCTGTGGCCAGGTACTCAAGTACTTCTTGTTGACACCTCCTCAATTATTCCTCGGTCCACTGGTTCTCTATGGGGAGGAAGGGAGGGTCGATTAAATCATGATTATCGGGTAAGTATATTCAAAAATTTATTTTACTAATAAAAATAACATTTTTCAATATTAAACTTACCCGATAATCATGTAGCTGATTCACACCCAGGGGGGTGGGTGAAAAACCAGTGTACAAGACTAAAGGATAGCTAAGTATCCCGTATTTCATATAATCAGTTATCCACAATAACAATGAAATAATAAGTACCTGGTAAGGAAGTCGACTTGAACCGTTACTCTGCCTTTAATAAGATCGTCTTCCTTACTGAGCGCAGCGTTCCTCTTGGGAGGCTGAATCAACTCAAAGGTGCTAAAGTATACAGGGCTGCAACCCATACTAAAGGACCTCATCACAACCTTTAACCTCGGCGCTTCTCAAGAAAGAATTGACCACCCGCCAAATCAACAAGGATGTGGAAGGCTTCTTAGCCGACCGTACAACCCATAAAAAGTATTCAAGAGAAAGGTTAAAAGGTTATGGGATTATGGGAATGTAGTGGCTGAGCCCTCGCCTACTACTGCATTCGTTGCTACGAATGGTCCCAGGGTGTAGCAGTACTCGTAAAGAGACTGGACATCTTTGAGATAGAATGATGCGAACACTGACTTGCTTCTCCAATAGGTTGCATCCATAACACTCTGCAGAGAATGGTTCTGTTTGAAGGCCACTGAAGTAGCCACAGCTCCCACTTCATGTGTCCTTACCTTCAGCAAAGCAAGGTCTTCTTCCTTCAGACGAGAATGTGTTTCTCTAATCAGAAGCCTGAATAGTAAGAAACTGAGTTCTTAGAACTTGGAAAAGAAGGTTTCTTGATAGCACACTATAAGGCTTCTGATTGTCCTTGTAAAGGTTAAGACCTTTTTAGATAGTACCTAAGAGCTCTAACTGGGCAAAGTACTCTTTTCAGATCATTCCCCACCAAGTTGGACAGGCTTGGGATCTCGAACGACTTAGGCCAAGGACGTGAAGGAAGCTCGTTTAGCAAAAACCGAGCTGCAAGGAACATGTAGCCGTTTCAGATGTGAAAACAATGATCCTGCTGAAGGCGTGGATCTCACTTACTCTTTTAGCTGTTGTCAAGCACACGAGGAAAAGAGTTTTTAATGTGAGGTCCTAAAAAGAGGCTGATTGGAGAGGTTCAAATCTTGATGACATAAGGAACCTTAGGACCACGTCTAGATTCCAGCCTGGAGTGGACAACCGACGTTCCTTTGAGGTCTCAAAAGACCTAGGGAGGTCCTGTAGATCTTTGTTGGTGGAAAGATCCAAGCCTCTGTGGCGGAAAACCGCTGCCAACATACTTCTGTAACCCTTGATCGTAGGAGCTGAAAGGGATCTTACTTTCCTTAGATATAACAGGAAGTCAGCAATCTGGGTTACAGTGGTACTGGTTGAGGAAACTGCATTGGTCTTGTACCAGCTACGGAAGACTTCCCCTTGAGACTGATAGATTCTGAGAGTGGATGTTCTCCTTGCTTTGGCAATCGCTCTGGCTGCCTCCTTCGAAAAGCCCCTAGCTCTTGAGAGTCTTTCGAAAGTCTGAAGGCAGTCAGACGAAGAGCGTGGAGGATTGGGTGTACCTTCTTTACGTGAGGTAGACTTAGAAGGTTCACTCCTAGAGGAAGAGTCCTGGGAATGTCGACCAGCCATTGCAGTACCTCTAAGAACCATTCTCTCGCGGACCAGAGCGGAGCCAACCAACGTCAGCCGTGTCCCTTAGTGAGAGGAGAACTTCTGAAGTACTCTGTTGACAATCTTGAACGGCGGGAATGCATACAGGTCGAGATGGAACCAATCCAGCAGAAAAGCATCCACGTGAACTGCTGCTGGGTCTGGAATCGGAGAACAATACAACAGGAGTCTCTAGGTTATCGAGGTAGTGAACAGATCTATGGTTGGCTGACCCCACAGGGCCCAAAGTCTGTTGCAAACATTCTTGAGAAGGGTCCACTCTGTGGGGATGACCTGACCCTTCCGTCTGAGGTGATCTGCCATGACATTCATACCGCCCTGAATGAACCTCGTTACCAGTTAGCTTTCGATCTAAAGACCAGATGAGTAGGTCCCTTGCGATCTAGAACAACTTCCACGAAAGAGTCCCTCCCTGCTTGAAGATGTAAGCCAGGGCTGTGGTGTTGTCAGAGTCCACCTCCACCACTTTGTTAAGCTGGAGGGACTTGAAGTTTATCAAGGCCAGAATAACCGCCAACAACTTCTTGCAAATGATGTGAAGTGTCCTTTGCTCCTGATTCCATGTTCCCGAGCATTCTTGTCCGTCCAAAGTCGCACCCCAGCCCGTGTCTGATGCGTCCGAGAGGAGACGGCGGTCGTGTTTCTGAACAGCCAAAGGTAGCCTTCCTTGAGAAGAAAGCTGTTCTTACACCACGCGAGAGAAGACCTCCTCTCTTCGGAAACAGGAACTGAGACCGTCTCTAGCGTCATGTCCTTTATCCAGTGAGCAGCTAGATGATACTGAAGGGAGGGGAGGTGGAGTCTCCCTAACACGATGAACAGGGCCAGCGATGAAAGTGTCCCTGTTAGACTCATCCACTACCTGACTGAGCATCGGTTCCTTCTCAGCATGCTCTGGATGCATTCTAGGGCTTGGAAGATCCTTGGGGCCGACGGAAAAGTCCGAAAAGCTCGACTCTGAAGATCCATACCCAAGGAGACAATGGTCTGGGATGGAACGAGCTGAGACTCCTCAAAATTGACCAGGAGGCCCAGTTCCTTGGTCAGATCCATAGTCCATTTGAAAATCTCCAGACAGCGACGACTTGTGGGAGCTCTTAAAAGCCAGTCGTCTGACGGAGCCGGACACAAGATCATGATACTGCTGCACAGTCTGTGAACTGTCAATCATGGGCAAGCGAGGAAGTACAGTGACAACCCGAATCTGTCTAGACTGTCTGGGTCGTACAGACAACTCCTTAACGGGTTGCTGAGGTTGCCGCACTGCGTCACAACAAGTCACTTCTGTTGGTTGTTGAACGTCTTCCCCGTGACACATTGACTCCGTAAACAAAAAATCCTCTAACAAGGACTAAGTTTGGACTGCATGTCATGCAACACAGCTCAAGGTCTATGGGAGCAGGTGTGGTAACAGACGGGATTAGCGACTGAAGTGGAACCATAACCTTCCCTGGAAGCATGTTATGCTTAAATAAAAGTCCATAAGAGGTTATACAGCTAAAGGCTCCCTCCAAATGACAGAGTCCTCAAGGGAATATCAGAAGGAGGGAGAAAAGAACTTTCTCATCTACAGGGACCTTATCCTAGAAAAGCTAAGTTCTCTGAGTGAGGGTTCACTGGTGCAAAAGCAGCAGACTAGAAGGCAACGTTATGAAACTGCTTGACAGTCTAGTGAGTTGGCAACAACCCAAGATGTGTGACTGAGAAGCATGCGGTAAGGTATGCAGAGCATGATGTATGCAGAGTATGCTGTATGCAGAGCATGCTGTATGTAGAGCATGTTGTATGCAGAGCATGCTGAATGCAGAGCATGCTGTATGCAGAGCATGTTGTATGCAGAGCATGCTGAATGCAGAGCATGCTGTATGCTGAGCATGTAGTAAGTAGAGCCTGCTGTAAGCAGAGCCTGCTGTAAGGAAAGCAGAGCGTGTGCATGGCGTTTAACATTTCTCAGAAATTCCATGACCAGTGCTAGAGTGCTTTATGCATGCTTGCATGGGGTTTAAAAATCAACATAATGTTTACCTTACATTCATAACTCATGATTCATATTTTTGCCATGGTTTGAAAATGGAGGTAAGGTATGCTGAACAGCAGAGTCAGAACGAGCTGGAACAACAATAGTTGTGGTTTCCTCTTCAAGACTCTGTTGAGGGAACACCTGAGGCTCAGTCTGCAAAGGCTGAATAAAAGACAAGCAGAAGGAAGGCGCATGGGTGGAGGAGGCTGACTCCTAGCATGAGTGGTTGAACCCAAGGGTTGCGCTTGCTGAGCGGTTGGCGGAAGCGGAGTAGCAAGTTCCAGTTCCTGTGGTGTGAGCGGAGCGCGATGAGGAAGAGGCTGCGCAGAACAAGGTAAATGTCTCGCAAGCTGAGGCTCCTGAGGCGCAAGGCTAAGGTGTTGTGGTGCTTGCCTTGTGGAGGGTTGAGCTCGCTGCAGCGAGAGCTGAGGAGACTGACTCATGGACGGGAGAGGTTGTTGTACCTCAACCGAGTGTTGCATCACTGGTGGAGCAGCAAGTGGAGGCGGAGGAAGAGAGGTATAATCCTCCTGATCCCATTGTAAAGGTTGCCTTAAGGAAGGCGGAGGCTGAACACCACTGGGAACAGCAAACTCAGCACGTGGCTCAACATCGTACGCCTGGCAGGTGGTACTGCGATCAGGCGGAGCGAGCGTAGGCGGAGGGAGTGTAGGCGGAGGCGGAGGAGCAACACTCTCAGCCCGACACTCACGCATCAAGTCCGAAAGCTGTGCTTGCATGGACTGTAGTAGAGTCCACAACATCGTACGCCTGGCAGGTGGTACTGCGATCAGGCGGAGCGAGTGTAGGCGGAGGGAGTGTAGGCGGAGGCGGAGGAGCAACACTCTCAGCCCGACACTCACGCATCAAGTCCGAAAGCTGTGCTTGCATGGACTGTAGAAGAGTCCACAACATCGTACGCCTGGCAGGTGGTACTGCGATCAGGCGGGGCGAGCATAGGCGGAGGGAGTGTAGGCGGAGGCGGAGGCGCAACACTCTCAGCCCGACACTCACGCATCAAGTCCGAAAGCAGTGCTTGCATGGACTGTAGTAGAGTCCACTTGGGGTCGGCAGAAACTACAGAAGGCTGAGGTAAAGCCTTAACAGTCGAGCTCTGTTGTGGCAGAACCTTACTCCTCTTAGGCGGAGTGCATTCAACTGATGACTGAGGAGAGTCAGAGCTAACCCAATGACTGTGAACTCTAACTTCGTACGTCTGGCATAGGTCTGGACTTTACGTTTAAAAGGTCTTGAGACCTGAGACCAGCGTTTTCTCCCCTAAATTTCTTCTGCAGACGAGCAAAATAAGGGCTCAATCGTCTGCGGGTGGGAGTGACGGTCTCGGTAAGACACGCCCACAACCACCGAGGATACTTCTGTGCGCCGATCAAGGCCTGCTGAACCCTTCTGCCCTTCGACATTGCTTCTCCCCTGGGCTTGGGAGCTTGCAAGAGGTCCCGGACTGGGAGGACGACTGGCGCGCACAAAAGTACCCTCACGCACAACACTGACAAACTTTGCGCTAATCACTTATCACTTTGATTTCTGTTTGCACTTATTTCACTGAACTCGAAACTTTAAGTGGTTTGTACCTGAAACACGCAATTCTATCCTTTCTCAAAAGTTAGTAATTGCGAAAACAGAATTACAATGTAACAGAAAAATCTAATGAAAGATAATTCAGTGGCTGGAAAGAGACTAAACACTAGATCACTCTAGAAACGTTTAGTTTCTTCCCCTAAAGAGACTAGGGAGAAGAGCAAAAACGATAACGACGTTACTCGTACGCCTGGCAGGCTTGAATGAAACGTTTATCCTCTTTCTCCCTCCGTCTCTATCTCTCTCTCTCTCTCTCTCTCTTGACTTAGAACCTGAGAGAAGAGCCCAATCATATATATCGTTAAAACATATTATTGTTAAAGGAAAAAACTGAAAAGTTCCTTTATTAGGATCAAAACCATTAAGTTAAGAAAGAATGAACAAAACGCTAGACACGGTTACTCTTACTGCAACGTGAAACCGTGAACATTCTTTCTCTATCGTAACGATAGAGTGCAAGTTGAACGTTCTGAACGTCAACAACTGCAGAGACAAAACAAAACGTTAGTTCAACTTTGAAAACAGTACGAGACTATCAAAGAAATTCTTTCAAACTCTGTGGCGGAAATAGCATAATATGTTAACAGGTAAAACCGAAATGACGGGCTCAATGTTAATTAACTTCGGTACCAAGAAAAGACCGCCTACTATTAGGAAGGTCGAATATAAACAAATATAAAAATTAATTTTAATAAGTTTATAATAAAAGGAAGTTAATCGAAGAGGCCTATAAGAGGCGGAGAGATATAAAATAAATCTATAACTTTTGTTAAGCAAAATTAAGAAAGAGAGTCTATACTCTCTTATACACCAACACTTCCGTCTAAGGGAAGGGTCGGCCATTGAAAGGTGAACGAGAGTTCATACTCTCTTCGTCACCATAATTAATCAAATTAATTCCAAAAGCTAACTAAGCTAATATAGAAGTTTCCAGTAAAGCGACAGCCGAAATCAAAGAGAAATACTTCACCAAAGTCGTGAAAATACTCCAAGAACATAAGCGTATCCCAGAACGTCTTGCCGGAAGCACGACAGAGGAATAATTGAGGAGGTGTCAACAAGAAGTACTTGAGTACCTGGCCACAGGTGGCGCTGGTAAATACACCCCCTTCTAGTATTGTGATAGCTGGCGTATCCCTCCATAGAATTCTGTCGGGCAACGGAGTTGACAGCTACATGATTATCGGGTAAGTTTAATATTGAAAATTGTAAAGTTTATTGAGTGTTTTGTTTCCTCTGACCTTTAGCCCTGAGTTACATTTTTACTGACAACAATCATTGAAAGAACTTTAGTTACGCCTCCCAGGGGTCGTAACAATGAGTCTATAGGTGATGAAAATCTACACTAAAGTGTTCAATTAGAAATAAATTTCTACCTTGCTTTTAATTTGAAGATACTAAGGTTTCATACTAATGCAATGTAGCAATTGCAGATAATCTATTTTCTTGGTCATACAGTACTATGACCTGATTTTTGTGAAATTTGCCAACTACAGATCAATGAATTGGAGATGGACACACTTTACCTTTAAAGCATGGAATGATATAAGTGATTCAAGCTAAATGCAAACATGTAAAAGATGAAATGTCCAAAATATTCTTTCCGTTTTTTTTTTTCCCAATTTCATTGAATACACAAGAGAAAGGAGAGTAAATGGACCACATGCTCTCTGTGTTTTTATTTCTTGCACAATGGTAGACTGCTTGACATCAGGTACATGGTTGTGCTGGGTAGCCGTGTTGGACTACAACAGCAGTGGATTGTGGATAAAAGTTTGATAGCCTTGTAACAACCTTCACTCAAATCTCACTCTCATTTTACATTTAAATAAAATGAAAGTAAGTATATATCAAATCAACTAGAAGTATGAATACAAAATTATATATAAGTATATATAAATATATATATATATATATATATATATATATATATATATATATATATATATATATATATATATATATATATATATGATTAAACTGTGAATACAAAGCTCTACTCAAAGAAACTATTAGTTACATCAAATACTACTCTGTGAAAGTTGACAAGAATAACAACTTTACAGCCATTAATGATAACGGTATTGGAGTATTGAACTTGAGAAGCTTTACTATTATATAAAGGATGAAATTATGTACATATGCTCTATGTATAAAAATTACAAAAATGGCAACACTAACTATGACTTGCCAATCTCACTGCAGACCATCACAAATCCATTGGTAAATACATTTTGGCTGTATGGACTACTGTATTTCAGAAATGTTTTTTTCGAAATATAATATAGTATTTCATACAATAAATTTATGATCTTTAAGTTTTAAAATTTTAGGAAAACCAAATACCTAAGTATATGCTTACAGTCCAGCCAGATTGACTTCAAAAAATTTTTCTCCACAAATTATTGTGCTTTATTTACATTAAATGATAATTTTGTGATATATCTGCTCTAAAATACAAATACAATGTGTATAAAAAAGGGTCATCAGTAAACTTTTGCTATAATATATAAACAAAATTTTCTTCACTTCTATTAATCACAGATGAAATGTGCAATGTTGACCCTTCAACATTTACCATGGATTAAAAAGTGTAATCCGAGAAATAAAAAAATTCAAATGTCCTGCATCAGCAAGTTACATGAAGGAGATCCTTCATATTTACGTGCATAAAAAGGTCTTATAGCTTTGACATCCCTTTTTTATTTATTTTTTTTTTCAAAACAAGCAATCCACATTAAAGCAAATTTTCATTACTTTTACAATAAGCTTGGGAGGGGGATAATGTTTATCATCTACCATATATATATATATCTTTCACTGACAAAATTACCAAGTAAAGTCATGCATCTCATAAGTATTTACAATCTTCCCTATCAATTCCAACAGACATGAAACTAATTAAAATTTTGTAGAAATGGTATGTTTTTAACAGGTGAAAAAATAATCAATACATTAAATGCTTTACTATCCATGTAATAACAGCATATTTTCAAAGAGAGAAAACACAGGTTCTGAAAATAGATGAAAATTATATACAATGAGAGCCAGATTATGAAGGAAAATGTTGTCTACCCGTAAACATCTGGGTCGTTTATATTTTTCTACTTTTTACAAGCTTTTATTATATTCCCTTGATTTTGTATTTTTTGGGGTGACCAGTTATGATTTTAATGTAATAAGAACTACAAATAACCATACATAACACAGTGTTTCATACACCTTTACAGTATAAATCACCCAATAAACAAACTGAAATGCTAGTGAATAACTAATTTACTGTGCAATAAAGTAAAACATACATACATAAATTATTATAAAAACCAATTTCGTGAAAACTATCTAAATAGACTAAACAGTCGGAATTTTAAACAGCAAATCTAAAAAATTTTTAGAGAACATAAAAGATCACACAAAACTGTTTTGAAACTAACTAAGAGTGGGATAGGTAAGCAATAGTTCAATCTGATAACATTTACTAATGTATTCATCTACTGAGACTACATAATTCACCGATTTTAACTTGTTATGATTTCCAGTACTTCACATAAAGGAAAAAGATAACTAATAGTATGGGAACATTTTCCTTGCACTGGAAAAAAAAAGTTTTAAAATCTTTCATATTTTAGCCTACCAAAATGACAAATCCTGGATATTTAAAAAAAATATTCTTTAAAAAAGAAAAGAATAAATAACAATGATTCAAAGCAGTGGTTATACAGTACAGTATTCAATATTCTAGTCAGTTCAGTACTGAAGTACTGTATGTCC
The DNA here is from genome assembly GCF_036898095.1 of Palaemon carinicauda. Lineage (NCBI taxonomy): Eukaryota > Metazoa > Arthropoda > Malacostraca > Decapoda > Palaemonidae > Palaemon > Palaemon carinicauda. The sequence goes on along the minus strand of NC_090727.1, from coordinate 126,699,682 downwards.
ATTTAAAAACATTTATGATTGAAACTAGTTTAATGTTCATTTTTTACTCTGATCAAGATGAACCCACAGCTGGTTTCATTCTAGGTACTGCATCATTATATTAATTACTCTTTCAAAATAAAAGCAATAAAGGAAAATAGCAAACAATCAACTTTACATGTAGAGCTTAGAGGCTTCAAAATATGTCTCCATAAATAAGTTTTAATCATAACGATCTTCCTCAGTTTTGATGCTTCACAGAAAGATTTAAAATTTTTCCCACTAACCACCATTCTTTTTTGAAAAGTACTGACAACTAATCATCCATAAAGAAGTTACCTATTCACTGCATACTGCTACTATACTTAATGGGTTTCCAAATACTTCACTATAAGTTCAGTTTTATAGCATCTTGTTGCAACATTACTCGAATACAATTGTTTAAGGCAATTGCATATTAACTGTAAACATACTCAACTTAATCAAGGTGTTTCTTTGCCCTCTTTCCAAATAACAACTATGATTAAGATTGTCTTTGATATTGTCTACTTGACTACCTCATGTTTTTCATGGACAGTACTTTACATGATCTTTTTATTTTCTGTACACAACTGTGGACTGTATGTTAAAGACCTGGTTGTATAAAAAATGAGAACCCAGTTCTTCCAATCTTAAGTAAATGAGAATTATATTGTGTTTTGGCTGCTCAAATAAACTATCCTGACCTTTATAAAATATATTGACCCACATGTAGAAATGCAAAGCTGAATACACTGATCAATCAGTGATTACTGTATATGGATTAAATACCAGTACTGTACTGTAATCTGATACAAAAAGAAAAGCAGCACAGTACACTATCCCTCAAGAAAAATGATGAGGGGTTGGCATGTTGGAGAGTTTAATGTATTAATATGAAATATAGCTTGTATAAACTTTACTGAATAACAATATTTTCCTAGTCCCCAAATTCAAAGATTAATAAGGATGAAAATCTAGCTACTGTGAAAAGATAAGTCTGTAATGCAAATACATTTACCCTCACATTTTACACTAGGACATTTGGTACCTTACTACTAGACTAAGATGTCAAAATATAAAAATAGATAAAAATATAAAGTATAACTTAAATACTATTACAAACTGTTTTCATGTTGCAGTTGATTTATAAATACAAGAGATGCATGCATTTTCTTTCAAAAGCAATAATGTAGCCCCTTTTAAGTATTGTGCATTTGGATGCAACTTTGCAGTCAAAAGATTAAAAACGCTCAATGGCAGTAGGATTTACTGCATGTGCTTTTTGAAGGATGCCATACAATATACAGAAAGACTCTGCTAAATCTTTCTTAAGATAGTTTCCGTTAAATCTTTCTTTTAAAAAAAACTGCTCAGTCTTTCTTCAGAAAGGTTCAGATAAAACTTCTTCTAGAAAGTTTCTGCTAAAGCTTTCTTCGTAAATGCTCTGCTAAAGCTTTTTTTAAGTACAAAATGTAAGAAGCACCAAAATATATGAAATCTTGGGAAGGCTCAATGGACACAATGGTAAGGTTCTTTTCCATCACATAATTCCATTACTTTATAATTATAAAAATACATGTCATTAACAAATTCGCGCAATATTTTTATACATTTTCCTTGTATTTATGATGCAAAATAGCCGTACCACTGTTGCCCTCGCTAATTCCAATACTGTATAAATTTGAGGGAACCTCTGCAATATATAAAAAATTTCTAAACTTTTCTCCCAATTCCTACTTGCTAAGAAAAATTCATATAAGCCTTAATATAAAAGATGCACTTAAGGATATCTGGATCTATTCTTCATAGTGTGACTAATCAAGACCTCCACAGTTCTAAATAACAAACAGCTCATGGGTCTATGTTCTGGTTGGGAAGAATAACATATTCATAATAAGGAAAAATTAAGAAATTTTTTTTCATTAATCTCCCTTTCTATAAAATTCATTCTACAATTAATGCATGGAAAAATTACCAATACATTCCCTCATGGAGAAATAGCTTATGTTTTTAAAATCAGCATTAATTCTCCACAAAATACTTCACTATCATCAAAACTATGCCCTGGAGTAAAGAGCTGGCCATGTTCTTAACCCTAAATACTAACATATGAAGAACAAATCTTGACTTCCTATATTCACTAATGAAATACCTCTTACATACAAGTTAGATGAAGCTTCTTGCTACAATTTCAAGATAACTCTCTGATCAATCCAACCTTCACCTTGTCAAATGTATCACTGGTGTAAATATATAAAAATGAGAACTGCATTTTTACAAGGTGGTGAAGAATGACACATGACCTATGACATTGTGTCCTTACCAAATTCAGGTCCTCCTAGCACCAAAAAGGCAATTGGCAGTGATCCTTTACCCTACCACAGGTTACATTGGATATTTGCCTATGCTGAAGCTACTACGTATCATGTACTATGCTTAAAATGACAATTTTTATAACTTTTTGAGATTCCTATCACAATCCTAACTTACAAAATCTGGTTTGAAATAGAACTACACCCAGAATTTGCCTCCATTTCCAGTTCTTTGGTAATTCAACACACTTCACTTCAAATAAGTAAGTGAAAAATAACCAGAAGTAGATTTGATTAATGCTTACATGACCAAGCTACATTCGAATCTTTTACAATGTAAGATTTACAAATCCTTTCAATTATTGAAAAGCAACTTATGGCAGTCATTTATTTATTGAGGTAGAGCACTTTTCCTCTATGGCCCAATGTAAATGGATGACATCATGGGGGAAAATGACTAGTCCTACAAATTCAAATGGGTTAGGATTTTAGAACAAACATTATCCCCATTGTGTTTCATCCATACAAACACATCAATTGACAAAGAAACAATCCTTGAATTTAAATGCTAAGTATTATGTATCAATAATTTCTTGACATTTTTCAGCATACATTCCCTTTTCAAAAACTATTTTTGAAGAAACCATTATTCATTTAAAGCCCGAATGTTATATACAATATTTAACAACCCCGTACATCTGTTTACAGAGATTTTATTTTCTTGCAAACCTAAATTACACATTGATAATTTCTGACATGATTGTTTGATATATTGAATTATTTTCCAAATTGTCCTCCAGTCTCTTTTTTTGCTACAATGTTTGTTAATAGGGGGCCATCCATAATGTATTAAATAGCATCAAACCCATATTTGAATATACATCACATTTGTTTTTTATCATTTTCCTTGAAGGAATCTCAGACCTTGACATTTGGGGAGACATGGCCCCTTATTCTACTAGGACTTGAGAGGACAGGAATGTCTTGGCCTTGACATGGCAGTTCATATAGAAGATGGCAAAGGACATGTTACCCAGTAGTCAAAGATCCAAATCTGACAAAAGGCAGATAAAAAACACAACATTGGATGTACACACAGTTGTGGCCTTGCTGCTATGTTATACGTATGTTGCTTTCAAATAATTGACACTGACATTGGGGGTTTGTTGCTATTGAATATATTTACAGATCTATAAAAATCTACTATGCCTTCTGACTTACTCTAATTAATTCTTTTGATATTGAATTTTTATGATCTAACAAGGTCTGAAATTCATTTTACAAAGAAAATAAATACAACAAATGAATATTTCACCTCTTACATGGATAAAATTTGAGTTCAATGAGAGTAAAAAGCTCAGCTCTTCAGAAGCACTTGAATTGTTTGCTTTGCGGCCCAATTATTTCATTATTATAATTAGACTATAAAATTTATAAACTACTGACTGAATTCCAAGACATGGCAGAGTTATGTGTGATCAAGAATTTCTTTTTCCATTTCAGAGAATGGAACATAGAAATTTATCTTCATAAAAAAAAAAACAGGCTTTTAGGTGTATTACTTACAAGAACCAAAATTTAATGCTCTCTGCCCAATGATATTCAAAGAAATTACTCATATAAACATTTGTATACAATTCTTTAGTTACAAGCTAGATGGCTTTATAGCTCTCTGCTAAATTAGTATTTTGCTGTAATCAACTGGCTAGAACTTATCCCCATGGCTTTTGTATTGCTCTTCAGCTTACATGTCTAGGGAATTACTTGTGTATTAATTTAAGAAATTTGAAAAATAAGACCTTCATATTCTATTTCTCTGAGAAATGTAAAATTCTGGAAAAAAAAAATCATTGCTTTGGATAAACTATTAGTTCTCTTAGTGTAATATCCCTGCAAAATATAGCTTATTGACCTTTAAACTTAAGCATTTGTTCTGGTATAAATTTGGTCACAGACAGATGCGAACATGCACGCCAAAGAATAAATATCAATTATCTGAAATTTACAGCACTGACAATAAGGATTTAAGACAACTATCTAATACAGCATACCAGTTGTCTACTCATTTACTACATATTTTAAGTAATGACAACTAATGAAAAAAAAATTATAAAACTAGGCCATAGCACTTACAGAATATTTTAGGAATAGCACAAGTTTACTGTACAGAAGGACTAGCATTCTTGACATAAATCATGAAATCTTTCATGATATACATCTAACCTATCAGGAACTATAGCTCTTTCCAGCTACATAGATAAGTTTAAGCTCAAGGCAATGTTGGAGTTGATTCATATCATAATGACTATGATATGAGAAGTCAAGTGAAATATTCAAGAAAGTTTGGGCAGATACTTCAAAACTGTCATATAAAGACATGCATTACTTTGCAAATAAATCCAATACTGTATTCAAAACTATTTTAAGATGAAATTTAAAATCAACAATAATATTCAGAATGATTCAAATATGTTGCACTCTATCTGTGAACTCCTAAATATTCTTGTTTTGTTCTTCCTGTAGATGATAGCATTAAAAGCACACTATTTCTTTACTATTCACCATAGAGTTCTTCAACTAAGTCAATGAATGCAAAATTGTACAATATCCTTATAAGGTTGGTTATCTTTAATATACAAAAGTCTTTTCTGTCATGAATTGGCCTGAACAAGCAAAGCACACAAATCAAGGTGACTACAACTACTGAAGATGCTGAAGGGCACTGTCATCTCAATGACCAAAAAGTAGCTTCTCAAAAGAAATGCTGAGTAACTGGTCTTACACTTGACATACGACAAAATAATGTGTAAACAAAACCAAGAAAAGAAACGACTTAGCTGCAATGTTTGTACAAAACCCAGGTGGTGCACTACAATAGTTACAGATATACAGCACAATATGGTACTCAAGTAATCTTCTTATTTCCATGATATTAACCTATCTTAAATCAGGTATTTATGTGTGCAAAGAAATCAAATGATTCTTAAATAGAAATCAAGTAATGCCTAAGTATAAAAATATAAATAATATATCTCTCCTTTACTTCACATAGCCTCTAAGTAATGGCAACGCTTCTTCCATCTGCTGCACCTTATCATGTACTTGAGCCAACCTCACAAAACCCATGGCCAAAGTGTCTATCCTCTTCTCTGAATACCTGTACAATTACTCATCTGGGTGCCAGCTCCCTATCATCCTTTTGAATAATTATGCATAAAAACAAAAAAAGTTAGGCTAGGTTGTGCAGAATGGTGAATGACAGATTTCAAATCTATGTCTTATGACTACATGCATTTTTACTATTTCAAGAGAAGAATAGACTTTGATAGCTTAGGCCAGAGGCAGGAGCATAACAAAATTACACTAACACACTGGATCATATACATAACACACCCAATATTATGGCAATGTGCTTATGCTTATCAATAACATTATTTCACCCTGTGTGCCACAACTAGCTGCTTAAACTACCCTTAAATTTTTCTTTTACATTTTTCTTACTGCAGGCATTATTTAATGGCTACCTGTACCTCATAGATGCCACCGTACCACATTGTAGTATGCTAGAATATGTTGCAGTTAATTGGACTTTCATTATAAAGTCAACAATCACAAACAAGATGAAATTCACTAGTACACTGCAAAATTATATTCATGTACTGTAATACTGTACTGAACTTCAACAACAACTATACAACCCAATACATAGTCAGTATTCCATTAATTTGGTAACACTACACAGTACATTTGTTTTCTGCAACAGACAAAATTTCTCTCATTCATTCATATAACATCAACTACAAAATGGAATATTTTAACTTTATACACATCTGAGGTATTCCCTGTCAAACTACTCTGAAAAGATGATAATGTATAAAAAGATCACCAAGATACAATTTCCAGCACTCATGAGACTGGTCAGCATATCTCTATATATATTCCAAATACAAACATTCATTCTGTGATTCTGAATATAATAGTTTTCAGTACTAAAAAAAAATAGAAAAAAACAAGAAGGGCACTTGGAGGTTTTGCCATTCAATTCAAAATCATACTGAAGCACTACCCTTACATAGTTCTATTTTGTAGAGACTTGTGTTAAATCAAATTGACTATCAAGCAACACTACCCTTTGCAAATGAAATGACCAGCTTCAAATGCCTAAGACCATGGAGTAAACAATAGCGATGGTTTGCCAAGAATTTATAAGCAATGTCAGCAATTAAAAATCAATTTCTTTTACATTCCCATCTAGAAATAATTTCCACAAATACAAGAAGCTACATAGTATAATGCAAAATTTCTAGGGATCACAAAACAATGGCTCAAGCTTGAATCCTCTCCCAACTTGGAAGATTAACTCCATCAGACATAGGTGTAAATAGTGTTAGTTCAATAACCAACTGCTTTATATACTGTAAATTACTTACATAAATCAAAATCTAAAATAATGTCTATAGAAACATCTACTATACGAAAAGTGATATATGCTTTTGTTCTATGGTGCTTTTAGATTTCTAAAGACACTATGATATCAACTTTCATCATTTCCCAAGAATACCAAAATAGAAATACTCTCCATGTTACAAGGCAGTTAAACCTGTTCTTATCCATCTGGACTGACATCATGACTTGCAATCAAATCTAATTTGTTTCATCACAACCCGATTAACTATTTATTCCATTTACTTTTGGTCTGTATGATCACCAGTCTTTTATCTTTCAAACTGAGGCAGGGGGAGACGCAGTCCACCTAGACATACACTCTTTGGACCCTTATGTGTGTATAAAGCCATAACCTAAATTTTCGTAGGCACCAATTGCTTTTAGATGTAATTCTATTATTCACCAGGTGTTTTCCTCAAGGTTATTCTAATAGTAATTACTGTAATGTACATTATAGTATCATTAATTTTCAATGCCTTCCCATTATAATACTGTAATAAAATATGTCAGTCCTTTTCCACTAAGTAAATTGTGTAAGCGATAAGGTTAATTACAATTGCAAATGCACTTTCCTGTACTTTATAACCTTATCAAGTTCTTCACTTTACTCAGTCTTCAGTGTTGTCTGTTGTAGACTGATGCACTCAGTGAGTAATAACCTTAATTACAGAATGTTAGTTATGTGCATAGTTCACCCTGATTCATCTCATTTAATCTAGTTTCAAATTTGTTATGTTGAATAGTTGACGATTAGAGTTTAGCACCCTTGCTCCTTTTTTATTAATACCTTGCTTTTTCACTTTTTGTGTAATGTGATAGAAAAAAGGAATAAGCATACTGTTTTGTTTCTTCACAGTAGTTCTAATGTATCTTATTTTATTTTTATACTTTACAATACTATATAAGTTTGATTTTTTCTTTAAAGTGTTAATAACCAAGTTTATTTCTTTAGACATGTTATTTAATGTTGTTTTGTTATACAGTATGATAGGCTGAAGACGACTTCTGTTGTTTCATGCCAATTGAGACAAAAGAAACTGTCCAGTTGATCTAAAAATGACACCTGTCCTAACATGCATGAATAGGATTGGTAAACTCTGTAAACTTGACACCTCTAGATCGCTTTCTGCCCCTGTTAGTTGGTATCCAAGTATACTGGCAGCAGGTGCATTCCTCCCTTTTCATGGACCAGAGTACAGAGTTTCTTTTTTTATGGGATTTTGCCTTAAAAGTCAAGCAATGATGCATATTTAACCCCACACTAAGCATTTTAAAATGAGAAGATTACAAGACAATTAATGCTCAGGATGAAATAAAGACTAATTAAAGTTTACGGTAAGGCAATTTTCCTTTAAAATCTACCTAAAGTTGTCAATAGGAAAATCTACGTCAAGTATCTCACTCATGGAAACCCTATGCAGCTCTTCTCTTTTGTATATAAAAGGGTGTCAGGCAAATTTCTCGAAATCAATTGTGCGAAGGTAAATTTCTTTAATTATTCACAATTGACCGAAAAATAATTTCTCAAACTATCATTTTCTCCAATGTCAATTACTCGAAAACAAACAAGTAAATTTCTCGAACACAATCGAAAGTATCCCATAAGCGCCAAAGACCAATTTATAAAGAGGCTATTAGCATTCCGTGATGTCCTGTATGTGCAGGCGTACGTATAATGCACGATATACTGCGTACCTATTTGTAATCACACTTTTGCGTCATAAAAAATATTAACTATTTTTTTTGGATAAAATAATACAGTATGGAAAGACAAAGTAGAAAGAAAATGAGTGAGACTCGAGTGGAAATCTGAAAATAAAAAGAGACGAAGAGAGGCCTGTCGAAGAATATCTACGAAATGTAGCATACATTTCATTTTGATTGATTAAATTTTAATACTGTATTTCATTCTAAATGATATTTTTATACATACAATAAAATTATAACCTTTGTATTTTATTCATTCCTTCATTTACAATAAATTTTTAACATTTGTGTTTGTCAACCCAAAAGGATATATTTTTCCTTGAAATACATGAAAATTTTTCCATTCAATTTTCTCGACAAAATAGATAGCAGTTTTCGAGAAATATGGGATTCGAGAAAATGATAGTTCGAGAAATTATTTTTCGAGCAATTGAGTTCGAGAATTTGACTTTTGAGAAATTGCATTGGAGAAATTTATCTAAAATCATATAAAAGAGACAGTCAACTGAAATATTTTGATGATATATTCACATATCAGAATATGTATTTGAGAGTTGGGTCAACTGAAATATTTTGATGATATATTCACATATCAGAATATGTATTTGAGAGTTGGGTATCTCCAATGTGTTGTCTGGTTAAAATCATGATGGTCCTCCAATCAGTCTGATTTGTAGTCTACCATTTCTTAATGGATGGTCAACTGTCTTTCAAATTGACATTATTAATGAATTTATTATTATTATCTACTGATTTAAAATTAAAATGTTAGTAGGGAATATTATCAATTTAGATATAACATTACCCAAAAGCTCTTAGGTGCCTTATATATTTAACCTAATTAAAGACAAGTTATTTTTGTTCAAGCTAATTTCCTAATGAAGCGATGTCAATCTTGGACTGAGATCACATTATGGTTGTCCCATAACACCTGAAGTTGTAGTGTATAACGACACTATTAGAAGACTATCCGATCTTTACATTTGGAAATGCTCCTAGTACCTTCATGATGTTGAAATTTAGGTCCCTTTTTTTAGTAGAAGACCCATCATCCCTTATTGGAATGAAGCTTTCATGATTTAAATGCTGCCAATAAAGGTCAGCATGGACGCATTCTAGGGACAGGTGACAGTGTCCTGGACATAACTGGACAGGGAACAGTGAATCATCTCCTAAAGCCTCTGCTCATCCAACACTTAACAGAACAATCTAAATGACTACCAACTCGCAATTAAAACTGGTTCTACTAATGTACTTTGTACCATATAATATTCAATCTCTTTAAAGGAGAAAGAAGTTTACACCATTAACACATTACAAAGGTCTACTTCTATCAGCTTAATTGATAGACCAAAATTACTTTTTGGGCCCCACAATCTGCACAGATATTAGGCAACTACAACACATGTACTTGGCATAATGTTTTATGGCAAGCTTCAACTATAAATTCCTGATACTTGTGGAGGCCAGTTGCCTGAGGCAGTTGCATTAATAATTCAAGTAAAAGTTGAAAGAAGTTGGACCGCAAAACGGAGGAATGGAAGCACCAATGGAAAAAGAAACGTAGAAGACGGAAACATGAGTGCAACGAGAGGCTGTAAGGAACTTGAAGACCTTTTAGTAATGGTAAGGAGTGTTGCGCTGGTCAACCCTGCTATTTCTTTACTTATTACCTTCCTCATTTTCTTGGAAGTTGACATATTCTTGATGAATTAGCAAGACTTGAATCTAGCTACATAGCATGTTTCTTCAAAATGTAACTGTTAATTATTACACCTAAGGGTCCAAATGGTGAAGTCTTGTAAGGCAACTTTATTTCCTTCTGTTAAACTGACAAATGACTGGTGATGATAGGATGGTTCAAGGATGACTAATGAGGTATACAGTATATATATGAGATAATGGGTTTAGATGAAAACGTTTGTTTATTATGTTTTGCTGACATAATTTCAATGTGCTGGTAATTAAGGTGTACAGTATGTACTGTATATATATCATATAATTTAAAAAAAAAAAAAAAACATAATAAATATGCACTGCCTGCAGTGTAACTGCTAATACAGTACGTCAAAGTAAAACCACACCTATTCCTCACACTGAAGTTTCATTATATACTGTACACTTTACTTTTCATTACTCATAATCAACTTAAAAAGTGAAAAGGGAGTACACTTTAAAGCACTGCATAATAAAAATCTAATATCACTTATCAAATATCTAAATATAGAAATTTATAGAAAATAAATATAAATGCTTTATATGCCAAGGATCATGAATATACACATCTCAAAACCAGCCAAATATGGGTGTCAACTATATAAAAAAAAATGGTAAGCATTTCTTAATAATAAGGACAAATAATCTAAATCTATTTTCAAAATTACTTTTGTCCTTTGTGAAAATAACAAGAGAAGCAGGGCTGTTTTAGAAAGCTGAAAAAAATCAAAAGCCAAAATTTACATTATCAATGCTTTCGAATTCAAACAGTTTGTAAGGATAAATTTGTTAAAAATGAATACAATACAACACAAACCAAACATACTGTACTTTTAAAACAGTTTTCATCACAAAATCTTTGCAATAAACTTGTTCAAAAACTTTTGGATGCTTAGACTAGGAGTATTGTCCAATAAAACCAATTTAAGCACATCTCAGCCATTTTTAATGAAGGTCTCCAAGTACTTATTCTTATGGAAATCATCAATACAAATTCCCCATAGAAAGATATGCTCAGTGAAGACCAGACGCCATTAACAACAAAGATTTCAGTCAAACCCAAATACCGAACACTTACTGAGGTCATAGAGTACCGTGTTACCACTGAATCTGCCTAAGAATTCCACCTGGTAAGGAAAAAGACCTTTAAACGCTGTAGTACCGAAAACCATAAAAAAATCCGCCAAATTAACCAAATATTATCACAATTTTTATACTTTGTTATGTTAGTTTTAGTTCAAAATACAATACAGACCAACAGATATAAAAACTTAAGACTTCATATTAAAAATATAAAACAGATTTATATGCCAAAAAATAGTTATTCAACCTTGATAACTAAACAGAAATATTATCCGTTCCAGACAGAAAGCAGAAATCTGTAATTGAGATGATGGAGATCCCTCAGTAGACCTAGTTTTCCGACATGACCCCTAACAATTCCAGTTTGGCAACACTGATACAGTCCTTTTATCAGATAATAAAATGTTCTTAAAATTTCCAATACTTTAATGGATGCTGCCATTTCAACTGTTGTAGTTAAAATAACTCAAAAAAAATATAATCCTTGTTGAAATAGTTAATATTGTACTTTGGTATCAAGGTACATCATAAGAACTGACAAAACCTAAAATTTTTGTTTGTCACCTCAAATCTTGCTATAATATGCAATAATATACAATATAAAAATTTTTTGGGACTATTTCATTATGGCTATTTATTATTTGGTAGTTTATGCAAGCCTCTGAACTAAAATACCTGAATTCTTACAAGATTTCCCAATTAAAATATATCAAAATTCTGTAAAGATTTCTTTACTTCTGAAACTTGGTAACTATGGTTCATTGAAGTTTGTACACTGAAAAATTATATCCTTGACAAAAATTATATCCTTGGCTATTATTGTCTGTCTACACTCTCTCCATACAGGAACTGGGTCAAGAGGTCTAATCAGTCAAATCCATGAGACAAATGAGTGAGACAATTTCAGATGACATTCAATTAGTTCAGTGTTGTGCTCCTCATATTCGAAACATGCTACAATAAGATTATGGTTTTTAGGTGCCTGCCATATTATTACAGTATTCTCACCATGGGATACAACTGATCAAAGTAAACATTACAATTGTTAAGGGATATGCATTTAAATCAGAGCACAAGCTTAAAACTGTATATATAATCCTATAAAATGGGTTGTGGTAGCCAGCGACTCTTGTTAATTTCACAGATAAATTGAATGTTGGTGATAGGCCTACCCAATAATTCATCAGTAGGCAATCACTGGCCTGCCTTATCCCTTGTCCCTGATTGAGCAGAGAGAGGGCTTGGGCATTGGTCATGTATGTGTCTTGATCACCAAACATGAGCAACCTTTAAATCTTTGATTAACATAAGGTTAGATTTTCTCTTCGGGCATCAAATTTACATAATGTAAAAAGAATTCCCCCGGTAGTGAAGTATTTGCACTTTTCTCTCATTTTAAAATAAGGACTAATTAAGGCAGATATTTATAGCTATCAAGAATACACCGTTCTTTCCCCAGATTTGGAAGAATAATCGTAAAATTACCCAACCTCTTTTAATAAATGAAATCATTTGCTAGGGCTTGATACACCACAGCAATTAAACTACAATTACAGTAGGCATATCAAGCTGTTATTGGGCTAATGTTTCAACCTTGACATAACACATGAAATTACATATGATGACATGTGTTTTTTTTTTCTGTATAAAAATATCACTTATAAAGAAAAACACCCTTTTGACAATACCCCCTGAAAAGAGTTTCTAAAATTTTAGATTCATTGTCCAGTATAGGGATTTTATAAGCAAGAATGCAGACTAGTGTAAACCTGTAGGTGGTTCCAGCTGGAGAACAGTTTAGAAATGACCATATATAGCAATGGTTGTTGAAGACATACAAACATTCTTACTAAAGCAGTATCCAACAATTACCTAAATTGTTATGTTGGAACTGCTCATATAAAACCACTACCTGGATACCAGTTTTTTTTTAGTGTGAATTATAAAGACGCCGCCCCCATTTATAGGCAAAGGCTAGGAGAAGGAAAATTCCAAAATCAAACCAAACAAGACCCCAACGGCGGAGCTTCCCAGCGCCGGCGGAAGAGGGCAATGCCTGTCGGGCAGACAACAAGGCGGGCCTTGACATAACAAGAACCCGGCAGCCCGATGCAACCAACATCGGAGAAGCCGCCTGTCTCATATGTCTTGAGCCGCGGTGAAAACGGTGTGGGCCAAGTGTGTGTGCGTGGCCGTTGCAAAGCCACGACCACCCAAAACAATATACCCAGCTACTGGCATTCTGTCGTTCCCTCCACCCTTCTTCTGATAGGAGGCTGATGGCTAACGACAGAACCCAATACTCGGACACGAGTGGGCGCCAACGACGATAAAGACAATTACCTTTAAATATCTTTTCTCTCATTTTTCACTAAAAAATGTTGAGTCAGCCTTTTGTGAGATATGATCCTGGAATGAGTTTCCCAGGAAAGAAAACCAAGGTGACTGCAGAGATATCTTAAAATTTCTGATGACTGGATTGCCCTCTTAAAGAAAGAGAGGAAAGGTAGAAAAAGTTTTCCCTCTCTGATCAGCTAGACATAATTTATTTAAAAACATTGTGTATCCACATGCTAAGGGACAGTAAACTGTTAGGGTTTTAAACTGATTGATCAACTTGCATGAACATGGAAAAAATATATTGGATCTGAAGATCAGATTTGTTCTTAATCCTGATCTTAGACAACTGAAGGGATGAAGGGTCCTTCAAACATCCACCAATTCTTTTTGTGTATGATGCTGGTATTGACTAGTCGTCAAGGTGACAATTAAAGTCCTAGGGCCAGCTTTCTACTTCTTGTGAAATGTCTTTCCAAGAACTGTCTAGGTCTACTGGGAAGTAGGATTTATGGCTTCAAGTGTCACAACAGTTCTAACTTGACCACCAACTCAACACAACCTGTTCATATGCTGTATTGTAGTGAAAGTTTATCAGCCATGGCTCCTAAGAATCAGTTTGTCTGACAATGGTTTGCAATTTCATTCAAGATGTCCCTTCTCTAAAGAACATACGATACTTGATCCCATGATTAAGGCTATAATCTACTGATCTACTAATAGAAAAGTGGGCCTCTAAGCCTGGCAACTTAGAGCAACCATAAATAGTGATACTGCCACAAGAAACTGCTCTCGTAGTTATTAGGTCTTTAATAAAAACGTTGACTGGGTACACACCCCAGAGAAACTTAAGCTCTAGGTAGTGTCTATACAGCTTTTGTATCCATTATAATACTAGTGTTGAGAACTCGCTCAAACACAGGCATTGTCTTGACCCCAATCAGCAAAATTGAGCGCAATTGCAAATTTGGTTCAGTTCCTTTTGCTATTCATGCCTCAATGCTTGCCTCTCCATACACATACCTATTCTATATCACACACGGTCAGGAAGATCACACCAAACACCTATCTCAAGTGCAATCACCATTACACTAGTGATAGGAGAATGCAGGTCTACATCAACTAATGCCTTGAATTTACATGTATCTTTGCCTTAAATTACCATATAATTCCGTGTGTAAGACGACCCTTGAATCGTAAAATTCATCCCTGAAAATTGAAGGCCGTCTAATACAACCAATGTGAAAATCACACCTTGAATTCCAAGTGATGGTTACTGGTAAACTAGCCTTGGTCTGTACAATAACCAATGGTAAAGGTAACCTAACCTATTATTGGTGTAAGTTTGAAATAAATAGCCTATTTGAGAAAAAATTCCACATCAGCTGAGAAAATGTAAACATCAAGTTATGGTTGCGATCTCAGCAACCTTTATCTTTCTCTAAACTTTTGATAATTTTAAGGGTAGTTAATGACGGTAGTAATAACATCTATGTTAGCAAAATATTAGTTTTCGATTACAAATCCCTACTGATTTTGGTGGTAAATAATAATTTTAGATTACGCTGAACTTTCATTTCTCAATAAAACTCCCACCATCTTCTTCGTCATCTAACGTTCTAGTAGCAGTACAAATGTTCGATCCCTTGGCCGTTTGAATAACTCAATTAAAAACTAGCTTCGTACTTTCTTGTTTTTACTGTTGGTTCCATAACTGATGTAGATACAAGTTGATCAAAGATTAAACCGACTTAAAACTAAATTTAGAAAATAATATTTTGAAAACAGAACGTACAATTATCGTTTTTAACAGTTTAAAACAATCACGAGACCATAAAATTACTGTAAATTATCATGCTGTCTTTAGCGATAGTTTGTTATATTTGACTAAATGCAAACAAAATGGGTTTCCTGTTTTATGTACGTAAGAATTTCTAGGGGCACAGTAAGTAAAATATTTGCAATACATCCTGACTAAAAGCCTTTAGTATCATTGGATGTGTATAGACATTTGTTTGCTTCTTATGATCAGCGATGAAATGTAAACAAAACAATGGATTCTATTTTAGGCACAGTGATTAGGAAAAGCACAATATAAAATTGCTCTATTTCATTTATTTTGAATTTCTAAGAATAATTAAGTACAACACTAGTAATAACACCAAAATCACATAACCAATAATAGGAAAGATATCTGTTGCTGCAAAAGCTAACTTATATATGTGTGTAAATATGACTGGCGATGAAACGTACACAAAACAATGGTTTCCGTTTAAGGCTGGACGTTTCAGAAAAACAGGATATAAAACTGCTTTTATTTAATTTATTGTATTTTGAATTTCTAAGGATACATAAAAAAATTAGCCTATATACAGATGGTTTTGTAATTAGGCAGTTATGTTACGCAACCGATATTATACACTATTCATTAAAATTTACTGTAATTTTTTACCTCGTATTATCTCGAGGTTGTCTTACACGCGGAAATTTATGAAAAAAATACAACTCCTTACCTATACTCTTGTGGTTGGCTTGTACAATAGAAGGGGCATTGCAAGTGGTGGTGAGACAGATATAATGGGATGAGTAAGCTCCAGAGGCAAGAGAACCTGCAGGTGTTGGAGGAACAGGGGCAAGCGAGTCTGGAGAACCTGCAGAAGGTGATGGAGATATTGGGGCAGGCGAGTAATGAGAACCTTTAGGTGCTACAGATTTTTATTTTGGGACCGGAAACTTTGAAGAATCTGCAGAAGGTGCTGGAGATACTGGGGCAGGCAACTCTGAAGAACCTGTAGGTGCTAGAAATAAGACTGGGCCAGGTGAGTCTGGAGAATCTACAGAAGGTGCTGGAGATAATGAAGCCATGTGACTCAAAAACAACAAAGCTGGAAGAAGTAATGAAGCAGCCGAGGTAGAGAGTACGGGGATTTGTTGGACTCTCCACCTTCTTGAAGTAGCTTTCTAATCTAGCCTGAAGTTTACACTCTTCTCCTCCAAGATATGCTTGCAATACAGCAGCAAATCCATGACCCCTTGATAAATTTTACAGTAACTCTCAGTATTGGGTTCCTCACTTTCAATCCTTGTCCACTCCTGCTATATCAGTGCAAAACCTTTTGACACATTCTTGATTGAAAATCTCTAGGGCTTTAGGGTTGATATGTTTTCATCCTCTTCTTCTGTTCTATGCTTCTCCAGTTGAATGAAGCCCTCAGAAGGTAAATCCTCTACAAGAGATCTTAGTAGCTCTGTCATATCATCAGCATCCACCAACAAATCAAGTTGCTTACTCAGTTCAACGAACTTCTTGTGGGCAATTAATTGTCTCCACAACATTCAAGTTTCTCTTCTTTACTTCAGCTCAAGCATTAGCAACATTTTTCACAGCTGAAAGGATGTTGTATGACTTCCAAAGGTCATTCAGTAAAGCACAGGTTCTCAGTTGCTTCTACGGCCATAGTAAATGTCTTTCGAAGATAGTAGACCATGAGGGATGTAATGACACTTTAGTCTATTAGATGCAAGGGGTGGAGGGTAAAACAACTTGATATTTGCATTAAAGTCACCTAAGGTTGAGGGTGACCCAGGGAATTATCCATAACTAGTAATATTTCAAGGGCAAACCTTTGAAAGAACAGTACCATTCCACTTATGATTCATTGGTGATGCAGGTAAGTAACCCTCTGAGGATCCAATGACACTTTGGCATCATCGACTTATATAACCATAGGTACCATTTAGAAAATTTATTCAGTTTCTATCTCTATTCCTTTGTTAGTTACACCTAAAAAAAAATTGTAAGTAGGTTGACTCATTATGACATTGCTCCATTGACAAAAGTCGTCAGCCTGACAGCAATTTAGTCAAGGAAGGATCACCAGAGGTTTAAAAACCTGTTTAGCATGGTAAAACCCCCTCCTTAATTATATCACCCAACAAATTAGCTCACTTACTGCTTTCTCATTACCACTGGCAGCTTCACCTTGAACCTTAATGCTACTGGTATTATAATTTGCAAGCTCATTAAACCACATGAAATAACCCACACTGGTCACAAACTCTTCACCTTCACTCCCTTACTTTTCTTTTTTCAATATATCAAACAATATTTTTGCTTCTTGAGTCTAAATTAACTTCGTACCCCAGTTGACTGTTCTTCTAACCAAAGAACTAATACTCATGCCACCTATGAGACCACTATGCTGCTTTAAAACCACTGTAGATTTCACAGGAGCATATTCTTACACATGATGAGATATGATCTTTATCCTTGATAATCGTAGCGACAATCGAACAGGTATGTTCGAGTACACAGCCAATGTTTGTCGGTGTTTCTCCATTTTCACAATCTCTCAACTTTACTTCCATTGTGATAGCTTTCTTTTTCTTTGATACACTGCATCATCAATTGCATTATGCTTGGAAAACACAATGAAGTGTAAAAGGTTAGAGGAAATGGCAATCAAGAAAACCGTGCAAAAAATTAGAAACAAGAAGAAGCCAGATCGGCGCAGCAATGATAAACTCAGAGCTTACAGACAGTTTTTCTCCACAACCAAAATAAGATATTGGTCAGTAACATTTGCATAAACTAGTCAAGGTATTTGCAACAACGGTGCAAGGGTCAAAATAACCTTTCTTAATAGCTTATAGGAGATGCTTCATAGCTATGAAACATTGTAAGACGATAATCCAATTCTAAAATAACTTTTATGATGTGAACCAGTTTTCATATTTGCTGGAGATCATATCATATGCAGTAACGTAATTTATTAAGGAACCATTTTGGAAGTAATACAGGCAGCAACAGCAGCATCATTTACTGAAATAAATCTATTGGTTAGTGAATAGAATTTCTAAAATTGAGAGAGGTAACTGGCTGTAATATTCCTATTTGGAATGTTATAGTAATTGGTTTGGATACATTGTTTCACTCACCATTTAATTTAACTGCAATATTGTTGGTAAGGACATTGACATCTACCAATAAAGTGCAGTAAAATATATATTTGGGATTGAGTGGTGACCTGATTACTGTGAATATCATTATCATTTTATATGGTGTTGATATAAAATAATCCTAAGAATTGTATCTATACAACACGAACAATTTCAAAACTAAATCAGAGTTCGACAGCAAGGTTGCTAAAATAGCTGGCTAACCAATGGGCAAAAAATAGATATTATTACAGAGGTGACTATTCAACTTCAGTCCACCACCAAAGCTCGGGAGAGGAAATCTGGAGCAGTGGTTCAACAAAAACAAACACAAAGAGATGACAGTCACATGCGATGGGTCTGCTTTAGTAAAAAGTGGTACATAGCATGGAAGACTAAACTGCATGTAGAGGGAACATATACTTGGCTTGTGGATTCAGTTAACCACATATTGCTGGCCAAAGACTTAATTTTTTCACAATCTTCTTTTTCAATCATATTTTGTAATGAAATTCAGTTATTCCAAACCAATTAAATCAGGCAGCAGCTAACTCCCACCTGGGATCAGAAATAAGTCATCGTGACTGCTCCTGTAAAATACAAAACCTCACACTTTTCCCCTATTGTTAACTCATGACAAAATTGAATGAAAACCTAAAATGTGCTACTAGCATATTCGCCTATATGCTATTTAACCTCAAATTTTTATAAAGATGTTTTCCTTTTAATTTTTTACATTAGCCAATTTACTTGCCAATTACCTTAAACGATGCAAAAATGGTTTGTGAAATAAATTTAGGATGAGGAAATTGTGAGATTATGTTAAGTAATTCCTAAAAATCTTGATTATTTCATGATTGCCTGTCCCGTACATAAATAATACCAACAGACCAGTTACTTCTTATTACCCATAAAATGGAGTAATGACTATCCAAAAGACTGGTGACTGAAAAGTGCAAAGGCCCATGAACTGAACAGGTACAACTTATGCCCAGTCAGCAGCTGGTTAAACAAAGGAATAGAACATGGTGACATAGAGAAACGGGAGGCCCCCCCCCCTCAGTAACTGGATGCACTACTGGGCATGAAACATAAACACTCCTTTCAGGACAAAATCATCTCTAGTTCAACTGGTTCCTCAGAGCAATTTCAGAAGTATTTGAAAAGGTTTGTTTATTGTAGTAGTAACCTGTTAATAAATTACTCGGTGAAAGTAGCAAGAGGAAAGGTGATAACATAAGATATTTTTCTTATAACAATTCAAACAAAAGTTACATTGGACATAACCTACATGTCCACACAAGACCACTTGAATTAACTTCTAAAAATTTAGAAGTCTCTCATGTAAGAACTCACCTGAAGTTTATAAAACAACATAACAATCAAATAATTGGTGACCCACTTAAAAATGGCTGACAGACAAGCAGACAAAAATAATTATCTTAAACTTTAAATAATATACTATATGAAATTTGAAACTAAACTTCAACAAGATAAAATAAAATTACTTTTGAATTTCCATTCACGTTAATACATTTGATGTAAACTATTTTCTCATTTTGGGAAAATATCAACATTTCAACAGCTTAGCTTATACGGTTTAAAACGTTCCATTCTTAAAATAAAAAATTTGTATTTCTACTGCAATACTTCACTGAAAAACGAAATAAATTTCAATAATGAATGAAAGATTTTCTGCATACTGAATAACTGATAAATATACGTACTGTACCTTACAAAAATAAAAGAATAGTTTTGTGAAATCTACAAATGAGGTAAGAACTATGAAGAATTAGAGGTAGAAACAGAACTCTTGCTTGGATACAGAAAAACCTTTACATTCTACTAAAATTGTACGCCAATTCCACACACACAAAACACATGCACACACACGTCTGCAATATCACTAAACCCATTCAAACACTATAAACAATCATAAGACTAGTAATGTACACTAAAAAGTGTTATCTATGAAGATCCATACAGTATAGTAATTCTTCTAAAGATATTATCAGTAATTAGAATAAATGGAATTCTTGAAACATACCTTTTATAATACTTCTAACAAGAATGTTATGCTCATACATTTAATATAACAAGCATTTCAAGCAAAACATTGTGGCATGCCATTTATCCAAAACAATTAAAGATGCAGCAACAATGATAAAAAAATTCATACATTCTGATTACAACATATATACACATACACCAATACTGAAATGAGAATCTAGATCTTTCAAAGTTTGTTAAACTGAAAATTTTTTTTGAAATTTGTCATCCATACTTTTCACAAGTACCACACACAAACAAATATGAGACAAATTAATCTCAAACTTGTATTTGACAATTGTTACTCTCAAGAAACTGAAATAGACGTCAAACCACATCATAAAATACACTTGTAAAGTTGATAAAAAAATAAAGACTTTTAGTCAAGAAATATATATATAAAAAATTTCATTCAAGAACTATTTAGAAGAAAATATCCTTGGATTCTGGATTTTAACATAACCCTACTTTGACCAGATATGACACAACCACACAAAGAAAAGATACTCTTGCATCTAGAATACTTGGAACTAAAAACTGATAGATAACTCACTCAACACAGAAGCTTTATGTAAAAGCATGGTTGTAATGGAACCCAAGTTTAACTTGAGATGAATTCAATGTAATGTCTGGAAGGGGCTATCTAGAGGATTTTTATTTTAATAATGTAGCTATGGGACAGTGACCCAAAGAGAGATTCAGTAATTTGATACCCAAGATACTCTATATTTGGCATATTCAATACCAATGGAAACTGGACTTCTTTGTGATTTTCTTTCAAGTATTAAAATATAAAACAACAATAAAGTTGACAGTTTTAAGCCATACCTCATCATTGCTAAAATATACAATTCAGCCAAACAACCAACTTCTGGTTTGTAAGTCCTTTTATATAACTTAGTAAATAAACTCTCTCACCAGAAATTCTAACTTGGACAAGAGCAAATGATCTACTGTATATTCCAATTCATATCTCTTCTGTCATGTTCCTAATTAAGTCATGTGTATTGGTTAACGTCATCACGTTCCTGTTCTCTGCTAGCAAAAATAATTCTACTGAGACTGGTCAAAATTGTAGAAATTCTGTATGAATATTGAAAAATAAAAATGAGTATTGTTTAACAAGTGTTTTTAACTCAGTGCCCTGGTTATTATCCTATAGCTTCACAATAAAAAGGACCAATGAATTTACTATTTTTCATAATCAAACTATACTTCATCCTCTATATTCAAGGACTAGGTAATACTGGCCCATGATATTTCATGCCTTCTCAAAACAATCATTATCAAAGTACTTATTAATATCATTAGGTAGTGATAAAATACCTAAGGTTGAATTACATTCCATAATTTAGAGGAATATTGCAATACACAAATCCTATGGTTATATTAATCTATAATAACTTAGCACATTTATTATCTGTTTACATTTCAACTCAAATGGTTATGTCTAACTATGTTAGCTAAGCATACTCAACTATTTTGTCTCCATTCTCACTTTCTGCAATACCAGTACTGGCAGGCACCAATACTACTAACAAAAGCCACTAATACTTTTTAATATTGCATCTTTAAAATGAAGATATGAATCACGATTTTGATGTCAGAATATGACATGCATAGAAACAAGAATTGAACATATCAAACAATAATGTAAAAAATCTGGTATATTCCAGCTATGACCAAGTTGTGGAATATTCTTCCTAATCGGGTAGGTGAATCAGTGGAACTTCTAAAGTTCAAACTTGCAGCAAATGTTTTTATGTTGAACTGGCTGACGAAAGTGTTTTTATGGTTTATAAAAGAAATATCTGTACATTGTATGTTTTGAAAATATTTCATTTTAATTGTTCATTACTTCCTATTTTAATTGTTCATTACTTCCTATATCGTTTATTTATTTCCTTTTCTCATCGAGCTATTTTTCCCTGTTGGAGCTCTTGGGTTTATAGCATCTTGCTTTTCCAACAAGGGTTGTAGCTTAGCTAGTAATAATAATAATAATAATAATAATAATGTTAACAATAATAATAGGAAATTTAGAGCCATCAATATGAATTGTGATTACTTTGTGGCCCTAAGAATGAGTGTAATTCTCTATAAAAAGTAAATTTGGGAGAAAGATTAGGATTTCTTCCATTAACAAGAAATTGGTTTCAACATAATGTTATTACATTTGAATTCAAATTCTTCAAGGTTTTGGTAGCTTACTGAAAATGCCGGGAACTCTCAATCTGAAGGCCAAAATACTTTGCCATACTCGAGCCATTTTAGGTTTATTTCGAGTCTACAACCTTACTATAGTTGTTGTGAGCTAAGGATGGGTGGTTGGGGGATCCTAATAAGTCATAATAAGGCAATGCCTAGTCCTCCCCAGTACTAGCTTTGGTAAAGAGGAAGCTTGGGTGCTGACTTTACATGTATATTCGGTTTCTAGGTCAGTTGGCGAAAGTGCAATGACCTGTCCCTTAACTACACCACTCACAAGCCACCTATGAACTATCATATCAGTTTACATTACGAACAGTATTGAATTTTGAAGTGCATCTTTCATCAAATAACACTATATTTGGCATTTCAATTACATTCTATTACTTCATATATTTCAATCTCTATATTTATAGGAGGTTGACTTTAAAAAGAAAAACTAATCTTGTGATTACAGATCTTGATTCAATTTGGAGTTCTTTACCTAATATTGCCAGTTTGCCTGCAGTTCCAGAGGGTAATTGACCTTTGTAAAGAATCTAAAGAGATACTACCTAGGTATGCGCAAGTCCTCAGTATCTTGTAT
Organism: Palaemon carinicauda; assembly: GCF_036898095.1. Taxonomy (NCBI): domain Eukaryota; kingdom Metazoa; phylum Arthropoda; class Malacostraca; order Decapoda; family Palaemonidae; genus Palaemon; species Palaemon carinicauda. The sequence goes on along the minus strand of NC_090727.1, from coordinate 126,676,300 downwards.
AAGTTACCAATTTCTCAGGATAGTGATTGAACTTTTCTTTTGTAATCCAGCATTTTTTTCTTCTTGTTTTGTGAGTCATCCAACATATTCATATCACACAAACTGTCAATTAGTGATGTTCTTTCACAGAATAGTTAAAAGTAAAAACTGAACTGTAGAAGCAAAGAAACCACACACAAAACATAGTAATTCATATAAGACTAAAGTCAGTGGAAAGTTTACAGTAGTGCAAATGCTTCTTTGTCAAACGCAAGTCCTCCCTGAGAGAGTGAAATTATGCAATCTACTACTTATTCCCAGCTTATGCTATATGACAACCTGGGATTCCATGAGCGTACTCCTATACTGACTCAAGGATAAAGGGTAATGAATAATCATGAAAGTCAACTTAAAAAACAAGTGAAAAAAACTTCCAAGATGAGAAGGATGTCAAAAATAGTTAATTTGGGTCCTGACAGAAGAGTATATTACACAAGTATACTAGATACAAATTGTATACATACATACATACATACATAATATATATATATATATATATATATATATATATATATATATATATATATATATATATATATATATATATATATATATATATATATATATAAAAAAAAAAAAAAAACTTGAAAATCAACTTCAAGCAGACACAAAAAAAAAAATCACCTACTAAAATAAACATTCACACTGCATCACCACACAAACATAAAAGTTCAGAGATATGTATTTGTAGGATTTTTAATTATTTTGAATTTCAATTATAAAAGAAAAGAATGATAATAATGCTTATCTTTCTCTTGTGCCTTTGATAAGGGTAATTTTTCAATAAATAAAGTTAAATATTGCAGAAATAAAAATACAAGCCTACCTAAATTCCGTGTAGACACCCATGAAGCTCCCTCACTTCCCAATCCATCAACTTTGTACTCCTGTTCGCTTCCATCTTCCTTAAGTCTAACAGAGGTAGAAGAAACTTAAAAATGAATATAATCCAATCTTAACAATACCTCTACAAATCCTCTACAAATGTAAAAGAAATCAAAAGATAGAGGAAAAGCTATAACTACAGGAACTACACAAATAATGACTACTGCAATACAATAGCATACAGGGGATTTTGCCATCCAGGTACTTTGGTCCATCTGATACATGGTTGGTGAGAAGCGCATAAAGCTCTATGAAGTTTCTGTTTGAATTTGTTTTTATAATTGTAAAATTTCAGAAATTTTCAACTTACAATAATTTTCCGACAATACCAATGTCTAACAATACGACTCATTCTCCACAGAATATACCAGGTACATACACAGACTATGGAGTGATGATTTAATATTGCAGCAGACTCTTAATAACTAATCTGGCACTACATTAAAAGAAAAATAAGAATTTGTCACTAAAAACTGAAGGGATAAACATTTTATAATCATTAAATGAATTCCCAAGCCTTACTTTTCAGTAAACATACCAGTTTTATGTTTATAATGTTTACATGCTACATATCTTAAATAAAAAAGAACCCTGCCTGTTTTAAGTTAAAACTACTTCCCTGTTCACTATTTCTTCCCTGCACAAGACAACTTTAGTTCAGCTTGTATCACAGATTTCACTCAGTCCCCCTAAGGGAATGCTTGGTCAAATCCTGGAAGTGTAGGAAGAAGCGAAGCAGTTGTGGTAACTGCGGCACTAGTGGTTGGCGTTGTGGTGGTTCTGGCAGCAGGGATCTCACCACTTTCAGCTGAGAGCTGTTCCATGGGCCCAGAGGAATGGTGAACTGAGCTGCCAGAAACACTGGGCGAATCTCCTTTTAAGATAGTAGAAGGAATCATTTCTCCTTGCCCAAACTCTTCACTTTGGATGCCACTGAGAATGGGATGTGTCACCATTGGCTCTCTGGTAAAAATAGTTCCTGGTTCAAGCATTGACTGGCCCTTTTCTTCTTGAGGGAGACGTAACAGTGTTGATTCCAAAAGAACTCTCTGGGACTCCTCTTCTGTTCTATGAGTTGCAGGCTCTAGTAATGGTGAACCAGCAATATTCATGGAACCAGACGGTAAATACATACCTAAAATTTTACTTAAATCAGCACCTCCTGGATCAATTTCTTCCATACTTGGCTGAAGTTCTGGTTCCTCTTTGATACTTTCTTCAAATATCCTAAAGTCTGGCTGGAATGATGCTGATACATACTGAGTATCACCTGAAGGATTTAAAAGACTGGATGTTCCTGAGAGTCCAGATGGTCCTGCCACTGGCTCTGGAAAAATCACCATTGGTATAGACTGACTCCCAGATGCAGGTGGAGACGATGCTACACTAGCAGAGGGAGACATAGCTTGGGTTGCTGATGATGTACCTGGAGTACTGACATCTAATCCCTCTAAACGACTCACATCTGACATACCATGGCTTTTCTTCATATGTCTTACTAAGTGATCCTTTCTTCCAAACTTTTGGGGACATATTGTACAACTGAAGTCTCTTTTTCCTGTGTGAACTACAAGATGTCGTTTCACATCTTTCCGAGTGAAAAAACGTCTGTCGCAGTGATCACATTGAAATTTCTTTTCACTTGGACTCTTAACTGTCCTTGAGCCAACATGAACCTTCAAATGGAAAATTAGGTCTGACTTTGTTTCAAACATTTTCTGGCAGATCTTACACTGCAAATCCCCTTCTTCAGCAGCATGAACAGCACAGTGTTTTCTATAGGACATATAAGAATTATATTCTTTACCACAATCAGGTCTCTCACATTTAAATTGTTTATTGGGATCATGAATCTGAATATGATTCTTCAAGTGATCTTTTCTATGAAAACTACGATTACAGAGAGGACACTGATGCTGACGCTCTGTTGTATGAATAAGCTGATGTCGCACTAGTTTAAATCTTGAGGAAAATGCTTTATGGCAAAAGGTGCATGAAAATGGTCTCTCTCCAGTATGTGAGTATGAATGCTGCTTTAACTTTCCTGGGCTAAGAAATACTTTCTGACAAACTGAACATGAATATACACTTCCTCGGCCACGGGGACTAGATCGAGGACTTCGTCGTTCTGGAGTGGTTACAGGAAATGGTTCAGGGTCTTCTGATTCTGTAGATGATGCAGGTGAACCAAGTTCTTGCTTTACAGAGGACCTTTCCTTTTCTTCTATATGATGCTGAATTTCACTTTTGGGAGGTGTTTTCTTACCTGAAGTTGATGGTGCTAATCCAAGTTGACTTCCACCACCTCTACTAATACTTTTCTTACCTTGTCTCCCACGAACACTCGTAAGAGCTTCCCCTTTTGAACTCTGATGTGCTTTTGAGCAACGGTGATTTGAAAGGCTGGCAGCACTACTAAATACAACCTTACATCCTCGACAACTAAATCTCTGACGAGTACGGAACTGCCATGAAACACCTTCCTCTGAAAATGCAAATATCTTATTAATCTCAAAGGAAAGCAAGGCATGATAACTAAATATGTATGGTAATGTTTTTATCAAAAAGCAAACTTTATCAAAAAACCTTTAGCTACCATGAAAGATGACCAACTTCATGTTGTCTCATGTTACAATAAAATGCCAACTCCGACTTGTAATAGAAAAGAAATTTCAATAATATAAATTTTTCATTTCTATACTCACCTGATCTTCATATTGGTTTGTCTCTCAAAAGCTGATTCAATTAAGATATCACCCAAAAACTAAAATTTTCCCATTTTCTTTCATTCAAGAGCGCCCACCTCTTGCCAACAATAATTCAGTCTTGAAGTTGAAACTAGTGTCATATCCTCTTGACATCATTAGTACATGAACATTAAGTGTTTAAAAATATAAAATTTTATTAACAAAATTTACTTTATTTATATGAACATGTCCTGATGTTTATATTGCTGACTAACACATTCTGATGGAGTTAGGTCCTTTATAAACAAGATTAATCTCTTAGTTGTGTGCTTTGGTACAAAACCTTTATAACCAAGGTTATTCTAAATACCTCTTTTTTTCTAAATATCTACGAGACTCATTAGATCCGTCTATTAATGACATTAAACAAAATCAAACTTTATGAAGCCACTCCCTTCCCGCTACTACAGCACCTAAAGCCGAATAATCTTAAGAAGAGAAAAGGTAATCTTGAAAATGGATTCTTCAAAATAATGTTTAGCAAATATCAATTTGGTAATCCTGAGCTACAACTAAATTTTTTCAAAGAAATACCTAGAAGTTCAGCAATGTAGCTACACCTCAAAGTCATGCACTTTTAACTTACAAGTCTTCTCTGACTTTGGTGCAACTCCTTGCGAGATATTGTGACCTACCTACTAACCAGAAAATATATCGAATTTAGACAAAGGATGATTTGACAACCTAAACACACAAAATAAATTATGAACATTACCCTTAATGTCTGCAGCTTTGGCCAAATAATATTTAACTGCCTTAATCAGACAAAGAAATTGATTATCTGATGCAGTCATAACTAAATTTTCTAAAGGTGATCTAAATAAGATGGCAAATATTATATCTTACTTGTTCTCTAAAGTACCTTACAAAAAAAAGAGCTTGTAGTCCACTAATAGATTTAGCCAATGACAATGTTATAAGAAACAGTTTTAGCCATGAGATCAACTTACTGGACTTATCAGTAGCTTAGGATGTTTTAATAAAAGTCGTTTTTCTTTTAGTCTTATTATTAGATGAATTCAACTAGTCTTGAAGGCACGGGTATTAGTCGGATGAATAAATTCAGTATTCTATTTTGAATTTTAAATTTCCCGACCCTTTCCTTCAGTGTGTGTCAAGAGTATGAACATCTAGGCAGGGTTACAGATATATATTGAATTTTAACAATATTTTTTTTTTTTCATTTCTATATTCACCTAATATGCATATACTGTACATGCCCAACCTCCTCCCTGCTGATGAATGAGGTCAAGAGGATAGAAGATTGGTTTCAACATAAGAGACTGAGTTAAGTTGATTTTAACCGTAAGATGTGAAGTTGGTGGGTAAGAGCCTAGAAAACTGGAAATTTTTAGTTTTTTTGGGTAATGTCCCAGTCAGCTTTGGGGACAAAACAATATGAACATGAAATTATAGTAATAACAAATTTTATCAAAAGTCAATTATTCTCATAAACAATAAGCCTAATAGAGCTTGGCCTACCATCAATGATTTGAAGATAAACACAAAGTAACATTTCTTATATTTGCTTTACTCAACATGTACTTCAATGGCCTGTGCAATAATGACATAACTGTAACATATATTAGAAACCAAATGTACTCACCAGCTAGGATTCTTGTTCCCATCCTCTCAGCATAGTCCTTTGAAAACCATACTTTAAGTTCACATTGTGGTGGTATTTCCTAAAAGTATATGCAGTAATATAAATAACACCACAAAACAATAACTGAAACAAATTTTTTTAGAAAATTTTATTATTCAATTCAAACCCATTAGCTTCATTTGCCCAATCTTGTGGTCCCACTAAAAAAAACTACAATATCTTAAAAACAATTTGTATTTTTCCTAGCTATACAAACCAAAGTCATCTAATTGAGTTACTTCTGGGCAAAGACAGTTACAGTCAGTTGAAGAATAAATGACGACTTCTGCTTCCTTAAATGATAACCATGGTGATTATGATTAAATTAGAGTTGATGCCATTGTGAGTGACTTTGCAGACTAATCCTAGAACCACTGACTCTACCACACATCTGGGAGGTCCAGTTGGGGTTCAGGGAGAGGACTTCCATAGGATGATTTTGTCTTTGTTCCCTGCAATGCTGTCTTGCTTAAATGTTGCCTTAATGTCATCTTATATACTTCATTTGACCACCCGAGTTTCAACGTGCATTAGGGAACTGTCCATATGAGACCTGACAAGGGAGTCAGTGTTCTGGAATACGTATGAAATGACCAGCATATCTCAACCGTCTCTTAGTTAGTGAGGCCTCGATGATAATTGACTTGGCATGTTGTAATATTACTGTATATGGTATCTTATCTCTCCATGTTATTCCAAGAATTTGTTGTAAGCATCTAACATGGAAGGATTTCATAAGTTTTATGTGGCGACAGTATATAGTCCAGGATTTTGCACCATACAGTTGGGTGGAGAGGCATACAGCTGCATAAACTGAGACATTAGTATCTATCTCTAAGTTGTTATCGTATACTCTGGATCGAAAGTGTCCAAAGGATGATGATGCTTGATTGATTTGGGATATTTCTTCATGTATGTTGTGCTTGTTGCAGAGCAACCTACCAAGGTAAGTGAAACTTTCAACTTGTTTGACATTTTCTCCATCAATTTGGAGTGTTAAAGGCTGTTCATTATTATTTTTCTGTGAAATCACTTCTGTTTTAGCAATATTTACTTCAATCCCATTTCTTGATAGATGGAGGAGACTGTTTCAGGACCCACAGGTCTGTGGGCTATGAGAGCACAGTCATTAGCATATTGGCACTCTAGAAGATGTGCTATTGTAGTTTTTGTTTCTGTCCATAGGCACCTTGGGTTAAAATGACTACCATGCAAGCAAAATTGAATTTTTACATTATCATCACGATGCTGAACTAGACGGCTGATAAGGGTGACTACTGTGAGGAAGATGAAACAACACTGAAATTGAAGGGCTCAGATCTGCTGCTGCTAATTTTCACTTGAGCCTTGATATTTTCATGCCGATCCTTCAGGATGTTGATGAATTTGGGTGGAACACCAAATTTGGAGAGAGCATTCCACAAAATTTCACGATTATCAACCAAAGCTTTGGTCAAATCAATGAAAGCAACATAATCACAGCAGTCTTGCTCATGAAATTTTTTTTGTAGTTGTCGGCCGACAAAAATCCTTTCGGGAAGTATGGTCTCTGATATCAGCCTTGTTGGTCTTAAGAGCATAATCCTTGCTAGAATTTTACCAGCAACAGTAAGGAGAGATATGCCTTGATAACTGCCACATATTGAGCCATCTCCTTCCCTTTTGTAGATTGTAATTACATCAGTGTCCCAGAATTCTTTTGGGACATTTGAAACTTTCTAGTCCAGATGGATAACATAAGCTTATGGAGGTGCTGATAGAGTAGCTTTCCCCCTTCTTGAAGTTCCGAGGGCAAACAATCCGGTCCAGGGCTTTTGTTACTTTTCAGGGCTTTGATGTTCTTGCTTATATTCAAGAAGTATTCTTTCAGATGACTGCATTGTTGTTACATTGAGTGCTATTGGTCCATAAATGGATTTTAAGCTCATTGTAGAAACTTTGTTGGTCATTTCTATCTTAAAGGCTGCATTTTGTTGGGTGAGCAAGCCACCAGTTGTTTTTTGTGTTACAAGGTACTCTCTGAGTTTTAGCTCTAAGGCTTTGAAATGTCGTCTTTAGTGAACAGGAGCTCGGGTTTGAGAGACAAGCATTATGAGCTCTGTTTTTCTTTTTGATGAGGTCATGTATGTCTTCCACATTTTCATTAAACCAGTCCCTGCAGCGGTGTATGGAGAATCCCAGTTTCTTCTGCATTGATGTATTAGTACTTTTAAGTTTGACTTTTCATTATCAATACATATGTTGTTGGCAATTGAAGAATTATCGAAGGTCTATCAGCCTAATATAACTGCATCACCCTCCTTGTACTGTATTGGTTGGTATGATGTTGCTTGTGGCTGATAACTTGAGAGGTGGGTGCAGCGAGAATTAATAGTTAAATGACCCATGTTTGTATGGCTAGCAAAAAATACAAATTTTTTTAAAAATTTGTAGTTTGTTCCTACACGAATACAAACTAAGTACTGTAATTTAATTAATGGAGAGTGTTCCTCAGATGGGAGGAAGCCCCCTGAAGAGAAAAGGGCATCTTGCTGGCCCACAACCCAGAATGTCCGTGTCATGACCTGATAAAGGAGCAAAGGACAGTGCATTCTTGCATCCCATGACCCATAGATATGTAGATGAATCACAACCCGATGAGAAGGTTTAATCGTGAAGAAGAGGCATAGGCAATTATATGATTAATAAATTTCCTGAAACAATTGTTCAAAACACTACCCATAACCTGCTGAGGATGGTCTTTATTGGGTAGCAGATGACACCGAGGTGCCTGCTTCGGTTGGCAAGTATGAGACTTAGCTGGAGGAGCAGGAAAACATGATGAAGCTGCTTTCCTGAAGAAGGTAGCTTGGCAATCTTTCTCCCACTTCTCAGCTGATGCAGCAACTTCTGCAAGCAGGAACAAGGTCAGGTGTTGAGTAAACATAAGGCTGGTGCGTCTAGTAGCCATTTCACGCACGAACTTACTCATGACTGCACCCCTATGCTTGAGAATGCAGTTGCCCCCAGAGAAAAACACAATGGCAAAAACAGAACTCCATGACCTTGGCTCCAGAGCGAACAAGGTCTCTGTATTACTTTAAATTAGCCGGATCCAACAGGTTTTCAGAAACAGTGAAAAAGATCAATGATCCTGACCAGTGGTCTAGCCTGGAATACTGACATAAAGTCATCTCTAAGTTGGATAGCTCAGCAGTAGAGAAAGCATCTGATTGTTGAGCTGGACAGGTCAATGGGCAACAGGTTGGGAGGCGCTCCTTACGATATGTAAAATATATGTTGCCGTGAAAGGGCAGGTGGCAACAATTTTGATGATCTCTGCAGCTTTCAGCTAGTTTTGTGAAAATGCATCACTTTGAACCTGTATCAACCTTTCCCGAGCCTAAACCCTTAATTAGGTCTCAAGTGGAGAGCAATAAGAACATGGCAATAAGTGTCTGTTAGATCTATAGTACAGGTACAAGCCCTTCAGTGTAGTAATTGGCAGAATTACACCTGATGGTTGTCATCTTAGTTGAGATGAGAAAGACTTTTGTGTGAGCCTTTCTTCAATACAGTGAATACTGAAAAGTCTGCCTTGGAATTTCAGTAACCTGCATTTTTCAATGATTCCTTTATTCAGTATAGCATTTCTAGTATAAAGGAGTTGAGTACCAACGTTTTGGTCTGATTTAAATGCTGCCTTGGAAGTGGTTACAGATCTACTACCAAACAAAACCATTTGAGGATATACTGCCTCCACCAAGAAAAAGTCCATTCTTGAAAATAATGGAAGACAACCCCCTGACCTGAGGACATCATGAAAGACAATTCCCTAACCTGAGGACATCATGAATGAGGTCCTTTGCCTCTGCAAGGGTGACCACCCAATTTCCTGTTACTATATTCTGAAAAAAAAAAACCTAAATACCAGGAATATGGGGGTATGGGAGTAGGGAAATTTTGCTATATCTGTTATTCTCAAGGCAACTAGTTACAGACTTGAGAGGCTTGGGGTGTATTTGGTGCAGGTCTCTATTTGCTGGCTGTCTCTGGGACTTTCCGGCTCCTACTATAGGTCATAAAAAGGTATGGAACAGAAGAAAAACCATCACACAATTGATTTGTACATGCTTATGCATCCCATTCTTGGGGAGAAAGAATGCGAAAACCTTTATATTCTGTGAACCCCTTAAACTTTTGGATACAAAAAGAGAACTACATTCTTTGGGAAGGATGGAGCCTCTTTTCAACATATCCCCCATCAATTTTAATGCCATCTTGATCATTTGTCCAAGAAGGGTGTTATCTGGCCCAGCACTTTCTTCTCAAACACTAAAACATCAAGCAAACTGGTATAGAAGAAAAGCGCCAGCCTCTGAGACTGCCTCTGCCAGCTTGTACGTCATCAACATAGCTTCTTTAGGGGGTAGGCTGGGGCAGGGGGTATAGTACTAAGGGATAGTTTTAATCTGCCAACAAGTTTTAGGAAATTTAAACACCAGGAGAGAAACCAAAAGCTTGCCTCCCGGTACAGACTGAAGTCTCTTCTGAGGACCCACAGAGAAATGCTACTTCCTCTTCAGGGTTTAAATCATACTCTGACCCAATAGGTATTACTTGGAAGGGGGTTGTGTCCACTATGAACCCTCTACTAAAACCTCTTACTGCTGAATCCAATCTTGTTGAGCAGATGAGATCCAAGAGTTCCTTACCATGTAAATACTCAGCAGAAACTGTGATCTCAGCAAATATTCCACAAACATTATCCTGGGCAGAATGAATACACTGCAAGTAGGAAACGCAGTATACAGGGTTCCTAGTCCTGCTCCATTATCCCCAACAGTCACTAAGCTAGCAACACCATTTTGTGCCACTTAGGGTTAGCCAGATTACTACATTCAACATTACTTTAATAGTATCCCCAAGGAGAGGAGCCTATCTCCCAGTGGCCCCAGGGCCTCAAGCTCTGGTAAGACTAACCCCATCCCCTGAATTGAAGGATAGGGGAAAGAGGCCATTACTAGGTTATATTCTTTTTCTTAATTACAAAGTGGCCAAAATTCATGGCTTGCAAAACTATTGAGTAGAAAAATGTAAAAGCATGTTTAATGAGAGCCTCAACCCTCTTAAAATAGGATGAAAAGAGAAACTTGGGCAAGGCTGAAATATGTAAGGCTATCTTGATTGAAAAACTAAAGGACCCTAAAGGATAACCCCATCCTCTTGCTATCATATAGATAGTCAGCCCTTTGATGAGTCAAAGGTTATGGAAAGGGCCCATAACCAAGTAAAACTATTTTCCTTAATTACATAGTACTGTAGTCAAACCTGTGGCTTAAAAATCCAATATGTAGGAAAAGAAAACGAGGTTATTTCGAGTAATCCTTTCCTACCTCCCAATCTCTAAATCAACCTAATATGGAAATAAGGATTCAGTCACTGGGGAAAAGAGCAACATGTTAGCATCTCCCATCTTTCTAACAAATCCGGGGGAAGGGAGAGTAAATCTCCACTCCACAAATATTTGTATACAATAATACCTCTCGATATGAAAGTTTCTGTATACAAAAAATTCGTGATAAAAAAAAGAAAAAAAAAAAAAACGGATTTTGAGCGAAGCGAAAAATCTATTTTTGGGTGAGATAGCCATGGCGTCCTGATGGAAGGTTCCTGTTTGGTAGCTTCCTTGGGTATAAGACTACTAAGATATTCCCAGAGAATTTAACCACAGGTTATCACAGAATTCTAACTTCTGGAGCGAGTATCTCAAAGGTTTCCCTTTAAGACATCGTAATACAACAGGGGACACGCATGTCTGGTCGTGCCACATAGCTATCTCCACCCCGAACAGAGTTAACGCTTCGGTGTGTAAGGGCTGAGAATAGCTGGGAGCCGTTCCACAGCTAATCTCACTCGTGGCTACTACTGATACTCGAGACGTAAACAAACGGACGCCATTGCTCTAATGACGTCACGTGCGTCTTTATCCTGGCGCCAGTTGCTGCCCATCACCATGATACAATTGTGTAGGGTGGGAACAAACTGAACGAAGTAGTAGGGAGGGTCCATCAGGACGCCATGGCTATCTCACCCAAAAATAGATTTTTCGCTTCGCTCAAAATCCGTTTTTTGGGCTCAAGCCATGGCGTCCTGATGGAAGAGTACCAGAGAATCAATGTATCGTGGTAGATTTTCCCCCAGAGTTAAGTGCCTAGGCATTGACAAAATAGCAAAGTAATCTTAGGTAAGAACCATAGGAACGAAGTATCCTGCCCCCCATTGGTAGGAAGTTCCCATGGGCTATGCCGACGTCAAAGTGGTATTGAAGGGCTATTCATCTTGACAGAAGAGCTTTTAAGAGCTTAGAGATGAAGCAGAATGTTTGATATTTGTATAGGAACATTCTGAAGTAGGCCAGTGGTGGTTGGGCACTGTGTGTAGGGTTCATCTCCTGATTATCAGAAGTAAGTATTCGTGAAGGAACCTTACTGAGACAAGGTGAATATAATTTAGGAATAGACATCTTAAATTCTTCATGACCATAAGAAAGGAGGAATAAATAAAACTATGACAGTATGTATTTCATAGTAAGTAGGAGCTGAAAGAGACGCACAAGTAATAAAATAGAAATTTTATTTCACAATGCAGAAATTAAATAATTTACAGCAAAAAGTAAAGTTCATTTACAGTAATAATAATGTACATAGAAATAAAGGCTTGCTCTTGAATCTGAAAGGGAATTTCAGGATTAGTAGGTACTCGTTCTCGAGGAACGCAAGTCTTTAAATAACACATCATGCTCAAGGCATGCGGCACTTGTGTGACACTATGACATTTCACCTGGGATAAGAACAGTTATAAAAGCACTAAGTGTTTTTAGACATCACTATGAATCACTCGAGGGTCAACATAGGCACCCGAAGAGTTAGAGTCCCAAGTAACTCACTGTTCTACGCAGAGTTAGGTGCAGGTTTCATAACACTACCTGCGGCTACCACAAAATGTTTGATTTCGTGCACTTGTTTCGCATAATGTTTAAAGAAAACTCGCGAGGACTTCCAGCCCGTAAAGTTCTTAAGGCTCTCGAAGTCCATGCTCTGAAAGAAGTTCAGAGAAGATGCCACTTTTCTAGGATCATGACCAGCGGGTGTACTGTTCGGATCCGCTCTGCGAATGAAGTAGGTGATTTTCGCTCTTAATTGTTTCAGTGACAGGTCGCTGCCCGATGTTTCTCCTTTGAAGAGTTGGCCTCCACCAAAGTTTGAAGTTCTGCGAAGATAGACCTTGAGACTCTCTACTGGACATAGAGAGACATCCTCCTTCAGGGGGCATATTCTCCAAGGGCCCCATCTTTTGGTGGGTAATTCATTTTTGGCGAGAAACGTCGGATCGGGGGAGAGGGTCACTTCTCCTGAATCAGCAAACAGGATGTGTCCCTCTTCTCTTGATAATGCCACTATTTCGCTGACTCGAGCTCCCGAGGCGAGAGCAAATAAAAATATAACTTTCTGAGTCAGATCCTTGAGGGGGCATGAATCATTGTCCAAGTTGGAGGCGAAATGGAGCACCTTGTCTAGTGACCAGGAGATCGGTTTCGGAGGGGGTGCTGGGCGTAGGCGAGCACATGCTTTCGGCAGTTTGTTAAAGATGTCGTTGGACAGATCAATTTGGAAAGCATATAGAATTGGTCTAGTCAAAGCCGATTTGCAAGTTGAAATCGTATTGGCTGCTAATCCTTGTCCATGAAGGTGAATGAAGAAGGACATACAGAAATCAATGGTGATTTCTTTAGGATTTTTTGCTTTAACAAAGGAGACCCATTTCCTCCAGGATGATTCGTATTGCCGTCTCGTGGATTCGGTCTTGTATTCCTCTAGGAAGTCTAGACTTTTCTTCGAGATCCCAAACCTCTTCTTTGCGGCAAGGGAGAGAAAATCATGAGATGAAGGTCCTTGATTTTCGATGATGAAGCGAAGACAGTCGACTTCTGTACTTGTTGAGAGAGAACTGGGCCCGGGAGAGGGATCAGCTTGGGCTGCAGCTCCAGGACCAGGGGGTACCAGTTGCTCCGGGGCCACTTGGGAGCCACTAGGGCCGCTGTCCCTTTGAAGGTTCTCAGTTTGGAGAGGACTTTCAACAGAAGGTTGGTGGGAGGGAACAGGTATATCTTCGACCATCTGTTCCAGTCCAGTGACATGGCGTCCACCGCTTCTGCTTTGGGGTCCTCGTACGGGGCTACGTACAGAGGAAGTTGATTGTTGTCGCTCGTTGCAAAGAGATCTATCTGAAGTTCTGGGACTTGATGGGAGATGAAGGAGAATGATCTTGCGTCTAGAGACCATTCCGACTCTATCGGGTTTGTCCGAGATAGAGCATCCGCTGTCACGTTGCGGAATCCTTGTAGGTGAACTGCAGACAGGTGCCACTTCTTCTTCTCCGCCAGACGGAAGATTGGGAGAAGCACCTGATTTATCTGGGGCGATCTTGAGCCCTGGCGATTGAGACAACGAACTACCACCGAGTTGTCTAGGGTTAGACGGATGTGGATCGAGGGCGGCGGGGATAGCTTCTTCAGAGTAAGAAGGACCGCCATGGCCTCCAAGATGTTTATGTGGAACGTCTTGAATAGTGGAGACCAGGTCCCTTGAGCTTGATTCAGGTGGGAGTGACCTCCCCAGCCCTCCAGTGAGGCATCCGTGTGGATGTTGAGTGATGGAGGAGGGTGTTGGAGAGGAATGGACCTTTTCAGGGCCATTGCTTCCGACCACGGCTTTAGGAGGCGTCGAAGTCTGTTTGGAAGCCGTCTCTTGAGGTCTCTTCGAGCGATGGATGCCGATCGTCTCCAGACTCCCGCGGCATCCTTTAGCTGTGCACGAAGCACTGGGTTTGTCACTGAGGCGAATTGTAGAGAGCCTAGAACTCGTTCCTGCTGTCGTCTTGAAATGCGTTTGGATTTCAGTAGTCGCTTGACAGACCCTGCTATTTCCTTCCTTTTCTTCTGGGGGATGGAAAGGCGGTGTGACTGAAGATTCCAGTGGATTCCCAACCACTGAAACTTCTGAGCCGGAGAGAGGCGAGATTTCTTCTCGTTGATCTTGAATCCCAGGTGTTCTAGGTACTGGGTAACTTCGTCGCAAGACTTTGTACACTCTTCGGGCGAGGGAGCCCAGACTAGCCAGTCGTCGAGGTAGGCCATCACCTGGACGTTTCTTAGGCGGAGCTGTTGTACTATGGCATCCGCCAGCTTTGTGAAGATCCGAGGGGCCACATTGAGGCCGAATGGCATGGCCCGGAAGGCGTAGCTTTTCCTTTGGAGTCGAAATCCTAGGTAGGAGGAAGCGTGATGGTTCATTGGAATGTGCCAATAGGCATCCGCCAGGTCTATAGAGACCGTGTAGGAACCTTGAGGCAGAAGGGTCCTTATTTGTTGAAGCGTCAGCATCTTGAATTTGTTGTTCTCTATGAACTTGTTGAGGGGGGATAAGTCCAGAATGACTCTGAGCTTGTCTGAGTCCTTCTTGGGAACGCAAAACAGTCTCCCTTGGAACCTGGTGGACTTTACCTTCCTTATCACCTTCTTGTTCAAGAGGTCTAGAACATATTCTTCCAGAATGGGGGTTGATGGTTGAAAGAACCGCTGGAAGATTGGGGGTGGTTGCACCCAACTCCAGCCTAGACCGTTCTTGATGATGCTGTGTGCCCAAGGATCGAAGGTCCAACGATCCTGGAATTGGCGGAGTCTTCCTCCCACCGGAAGCACTTCATTGCTTCTGGTGTCCCGAGGACTTGTTGCCTCGGCCGCTAGCTCCCTTTCCTCCTCTACCTCTGGAGGGACGACGAGAGGCGTCTCTGCTTGCACCCCTGGACGAGCCTCTACCTCTGGCATGAAAGGTAGTGGATGGCTGCTCAAAGGCAGGGGTGAAGACCGGTGACTGTGACAACACCGGTTGGGGGACCAATTGAAAGGTCTGTTGTGGTTGGGCAACCACTTGGGAGGTAGCGGGTCCCGGAAACTGACGTCGTTGTTGACGTTGCTGGGGTTTCGGCTTCTGAGGTTTCCTCTTAGGCTGAGGTCCATCGTCCTGAGAGGTTTTCCTTTTTCTGGACATGCCCCACTTGTGGAGAAGGTTCCTATTCTCCGTGGCGGCTCTGTCAGTTATTTCCTTGACAAGGTCGGAAGGAAACAGGTGCTTTCCCCAGATGTTGGAGGAAATCAGCCTCCGGGGTTCGTGTTTCACGGTGGCACCGACAAACACGAATTCACGACAGGCTCTACGAGCCTTTATGAAATGGTACAAGTCCTTCAT
This sequence comes from Palaemon carinicauda, assembly GCF_036898095.1. Lineage (NCBI taxonomy): Eukaryota > Metazoa > Arthropoda > Malacostraca > Decapoda > Palaemonidae > Palaemon > Palaemon carinicauda. Next base: position 126,660,695 of record NC_090727.1, on the reverse strand, counting down.
TACCGTGAGTAAGTGGGATTTGGCCAGTACCATGTAGTGATCAGGTACTGCTGTGTCACAGGCCATTACTTCAAGTTGGACTTGATGAGAAAGCGAAGCTGCAAGCCTCTCCTTCGTGTCTTGTTCCCGGCGAAGGAGGTGATCGTTGAGCTTAGGGAGGTCTTCATTAAACTGACGTCCGGCGACGTCAGGATCGAGCCTACCCACGACGAAAGTATGTTGGACATCTTTCCATTGCCTAGTGTCAGGGGGTGTCACGATGGAGAAGGGTCTGCACTCCTCCAGTGCAGGGCAGGGTTTCCCTTCTTCCGCCGCTTTAAGGCATGCAGCTAAGGCCTTTTCCAAAAATGGAAGAATCGCAGTGTCAGGTGCGACATAGGTAGGATGCTTCTTGCTCAAGGCAGGAAGCTTAGAGCAGGTAAAGCCCCTGCTCTTAAATGCGGAGGCTAGCATAGCCTGGGCCTTTGCGAGATCGAACACTATCTCTTCTTTAGGTTCGGTCTCCTCCTTCGAGGCAGGTTCGGAACGAAGTCGGACGTAACAGTCCGGGTAGGCCTCGAAGCTTGGGAAGAACTCCACATCTTCCAACGGGACCGTGCCGATCTTGTCACTAACAAAGATCCTGCCGGTCGCAATAACCATATGCTCTGCATACCTCCACGGGTTGGCATGAGAGCAAGCTGGGAGATCCTTGACCGAGATCTTCTTCGTGTCTCTGGATCCAATCATAGACCTGATGGACTCCTGGTTCTCCTTCAGTCTGTCGTCCATGACAGCTCTAATCAGTCGGATCAGTTCTTGGGTGGAAGAGGAAGGATCCGGGGTCGAGGAGGTAGACGGAAGGGACAATTCCGTCGGTGTAGGAGTAGGCGGAGGGATGGACGAGGGAGTAGCTCCAATCTCCGACTCGGTGTATTCCACCTTGTCTTCGTCCTCTTCGGCTCCTTGAGCCATAAGCGTCTTCTCCGTGTCTTCCGAGACGTCAGAGATCCGTTCATCATCCTCGGAATCCAAACGACACTCGTGCATGGACTGAGCCATGACCACATCAGGTTCCACTGAAATTTGGACAGTGGGGATTGCTTCCTTTGGAACCACTGAGTCAGGGGAGGCCTTAGGGAACAACAGGGACCTCAGTTCTTCGGTGGCCAGGTACGGTCCAGTAGCATTTCTCTGAAAACCACGCACCCACTTGCGCAGTTTCTCACGAGCAATGTCTCTAACCTCCGCTGAGGGAGGGTTATGGAAGGCCTCAACTAGGTAGGCCTGGCAGACCGTACATTCCAGTGGATTCCAGAACTTCCAATCCCCTTTCTTGTCTGAGCAAGGGGCGTGAGTCCTGCACGCCGTATGTCCGTAAAACTGCGAGCGTTTCACAGCACAGTAGGCGAAATCGCACTTCATCTGCTCCTCCTGTGGAAGAAAGAGAAAATGAGTATGGGGGAGCCATAGGAATGGCTCTTAAATTAAGTTAATATTAATCATTAATTTTAACTTAAGGAAGGTGTGATGCATAGAGGATGAAACAGTAAAGGAGACACGCTCCATGCATCTCGCCCGGCTGGTTACCATAGGCTTGGTCCTGGGATAATCCAAATGACCGAGATCATTGGATATAGTTTCCTAGGATTCCCATTATATTGGAACTCCATGGAAAGCCAAGGATAAGGTTGGGATCGAATTCATTCGGTTCCCAGATAAGAGCCAGAAGGCCTCATTAAGGGTAACTGCTTCTGGCAACCAGCCGCGCTAAGATGCACATAGCATGCTGGAAATAGAAGAATGCAAAGAGACAGCATGATCACTAATAGAGCAGTACTAGGTACTGATCTTAGAAGCAAAGCAGCTTATCTATTTGCAAGGTAGGGCTATCTAGTCTTATGATAGCTACAGAGAGGGGGTGCAAGTATTCTTGACGCCTCCGGGGCATCCGGCAAGCCGCCGGCACGCCGGAGCTCGCTCCAGCATAGATTCTGGCATTAGAACAGACAATTTTCAAAGTCAGTTAGATACCAGGATGGCGGCCGCCGGCACAACGGCGGCACGCCGGCAGGGAGCGGCGGCTCCGGCAGCCGGAGGATGCCGGATTGGTGACTGGGGTAAGGATGGTACAGGTAGTATCGGGTTGCCGGCAGTATATGCCGGCACTCCGGAGATCGACCGGCAAGCGGACGAATAGATAGGAGTAGGAGAGCCGCCGGTAGTAGCCGGCGGCAGCCGGCAGTCCCTCGGAACACGGGGGGCTGGGGGCAAGGGTAGGGAAGTCACCAAGAGGGAGGCAGGTATTGCCGGCAGTAGAGGCGGCAAGAGACCGGCACCCGGATAGATAGAGAGACAGGGGGAGGGAGGAAGGGATGTAGGAAGTACCGTCAGGGTTCCAGACATCCCTCCCCCTCCCTGAGGGGGTGTACCCATGATAGAGACAGGCTCTAGCATCCATAAGCAGGGGTCACTAGGGACCGGGAGCAGGTAGCCCAAGGGAGGACTAGGGAACACCCAAGAGGGGGGGGGGGGAGACTCCCCTATGCAGAGCTACACTAGTAACTAACCTTATAGGACACTATGAAGGTATATGTACCAGAGCGGACAGCACAGGGAAGCTCGGGTAGCCCTACTCTTCCACCCTAAGGAGGATTTGTAGGACAGGGGACAGATGAGTATAAACTAACCTAAGCATAGGCTAGGCTATACAAGAGATAGGTGGGGAGGGAGAAGAGAGGGGTCTTCCCAGGAAGGGTTTCTGTACCAGAGCGGCCACAAAGGGAAGGGAGGACACTCCCTAACCTAAGAATAGGCTGATCGGCTAAAACGGTGCAAGAGTACAGTTTCAGCATGGAACAGAGAAACCTTCCTAACCCGGCCTAGATCAGGGCTAAAAGTCCTGAACCAGGCAAGGAAGAAGACGTATCGCTATCGCAGGAAAGTCGTAGACTATCCTAGCCATAGAGGTAGGCTAGCCTAACCTCACTCTCAGACGCAATCCTAAAGGGGGTTCATTCCTTTAGGGAGGACTGAGAGGCGATAAAATACTCTATTAGACCATAAATCCCTTTACTCAGAAAAGGGATCAAGGCTAAATAGAGGGAGTGCCAAGGCAGGGGATGAAGGAAGCATATAGGGGTCCTAAGGTTAGGTTAGGCTAGAAAGAATCACTGACTAGCCTATCCCCTATATGGTCCCTGAAGGCGAAAACATTTGCATCACTAGTCAAAAGTATTGTAAAATAATAATGCCACTATCTTCATAACTTAGTCTAGGATCACTGATAAATCATGCATGAACACTTGTATATAGGCTCCTGGCCTGGGGGCTATAGTAGCCGACTGGTATGAGGTCAATCGATGACCGATAAAAAGCGTCTAAACACGATATAAAAGTTCCTAGCTATGAAGACTAAATAAACTAATGTATTCGATTAGTATATAAAGCCGGAAGCGTTGTTGTGGCTAACTAAATAAGACATGCAAAACAACAACGACGCCATAAAATGGCGGGTCCGGTAGAGGCACAGCTCTGCCACAAAACATCAATTATTTCGCGAAATAATATTTACTTTACGGCCAGAGCTTAATTAAACAATACTGGAACCTTGTACTCAACTTTCCAGAAGAAGGCGAGGCTGAAGGTAACGACATAGCGAAGATGCAAAACGATAAAGTTCACACAAGGGAAAATCCGTCTCAGTAGGGCAGCTACTAAACAAAGGATAAAGACGCGCGTGACGTCATTAGAGCAATGGCGTCCGTTTGTTTACGTCTCGAGTATCAGTAGTAGCCACGAGTGAGATTAGCTGTGGAACGGCTCCCAGCTATTCTCAGCCCTTACACACCGAAGCGTTAACTCTGTTCGGGGTGGAGATAGCTATGTGGCACGACCAGACATGCGTGTCCCCTGTTGTATTACGATGTCTTAAAGGGAAACCTTTGAGATACTCGCTCCAGAAGTTAGAATTCTGTGATAACCTGTGGTTAAATTCTCTGGGAATATCTTAGTAGTCTTATACCCAAGGAAGCTACCAAACAGGAACCTTCCATCAGGACGCCATGGCTTGAGCCCAAAAAAGATATTTTTTCACCTCGTAGTACGTAAAACCCCTTATGATACGAAATAAAATTCCCCCAGCTGCCGAGAAATGATCTTAAAATTTGCACACTGCTAAACTGTAAACTTGCCACCAACGTCCTGCTCTCCCATTGGTTATTTTCCTACCTTGATTCTAGTTACTGCTGTAAGATCCTGCTCTCCTACTGGTCAGCATCTTTCTCATCATGCATCTACGTATCAGCGTTCCTCGACCATTTCGTTTCGGCAACGCTATCATTCACATTGAATTCGTGTTGGTGATTTCGCTTTCATACTTATTGTTATCTTGTTGTTATTTAACTTGTAATTCCATACCCATGGGTTCCAAGAATGTTGCTGATGTTCAAGGAAAGAAGAGGATGCTTTCTATGGAGACAAAACTTGAGATAATCAAGAAATATAAGGATGGCATGCGGTCGAGTGTGATAACTAAGGAATGTGATCAAAATCCGTCGACCATAGGCACCATCCTTAAGCAGAAGGAAGCCATCAAAGTAGTAACACCTTCTAAAAGCATTATTGTCTTTTCAAGTAAGAGAAGCCACGTCCATGATGAGATGAAGAGACTTCTCTGGATTACAGACAAGGAAATCACTGGAGACACAATCACCCAGACGATAATCTGCCACAAAGCCAGCATTTCGGTGGTCTCGCAAGTGCTCAGGCCAAAGACAACGCTAAAGGGACATCACAGCAGGCACTCCCGGAGTTCAAGGCTTCATGCGGGTGGTTTGAAAAATTCAAAAGACGGATTGGCATTCATTCAGTGGTGCGACATAGGGAGGTTGCCAGCTCGGAGATGAAAGTGGCTGAGGCCTTTGTTAAGACGTTCAACGAGTTAACTCTCCACCAAGGCTACAGTTCCGAGTATGTCTTAACGAGTTAACTCTCCACCAAGGCTACAGTTCCGAGTATGTCTTCAACGACGAAACTGGCCTTTTCTGAAAAAAAAAAAAAACGCCTCGTCGGACCTACGTCATAACAAAAGAGAAGCTCCCCGGCATAAGCCTATGAAGGACTAGGCTTACCCTTGCACTCTGTGCAAATGTCAGTGGGGATTGTAAGTCAAGCCCCTAATGGTGTATCATTCAGAGACTCCTTGAGCCTTCAAGTGCCACTAAGTGCTCAAGAAGAAGATTCTGATGATGTGGAGGGCTAATGCTAAACCCTGGGTACCGAGACTATACTTCGTCGAGTGGGTAAACCTCTGTTCGTCCGACTGTACAAAAAATATTTAGATAAGAAGCATCTCCCTCTGAAATGTCTGGTGGTGTTGGATAATGCCCCAGATCACCCTCCTTACCTCGAGAAAGATATCGTTCTAGAATATGGCTTTATCAAGGTTCTCTACCTCCCACCTAACATCACCCCTCTCCTCCAGCCCATGGACCAGGAAGTGATTTCGAACTTCAAGAATCTCTATACGAAACATATCTTCAGATGTTTCGAAATCACCGATAGCACAAACCTCACCCTGCGTGAATTTTGAAAGGAGCATTTCGATATTTCGATCAAACTTGGCAAGAGGTTTCGAGGCACACCTTGAACTCTTCATGCAGGAAGCTGTGGCCTGATGCCGTCTCCGCACAAGGCTTTGAGGGATTTAACGTACGCCTAGCTGAAGCCGAAACAATTGATGATCCTTAACCTGTTCTGCAACCAGAGGTTGAGGAAATGTTTCACTTGGGAGGTCAATGGGGCTGGTCGTCAATGAGGACAACATTAACAAGCTTCTTGAGGAGCACCAAGAGGAGCTTATGACAGATGACCTGAAGGAGTTGGAGGCCAAGCAAGTAAACATTGTTCAGGAATACAGTAGTTCTCTAGTGGCAAGGAGGAAGAGGAGGACACAGCTATGACTACAACAATGGCAGAAATTGAGATGCTATATCATTATCATTAAATGGCAGAGTTCAGAGAAAAGAAACACACCGAAAAGGTTCTCAGAGGTACAGTAGTGTTGTTGCTCAGTGTAATGACAATAGTGTGAGTCATTTCAGGAACATTTTAAAACGCAGGCAGAAACAAGCTTCCTGGGATCGTTATTTTTTAAAGAGGCTTTTAGTATGACAAAGTGAAGGTCAAAGTTATCCCGGGGGGATGGGGGGGTGGGAAGAAATGGATGAAATTTAGAAAACGGATTTTGAGCAAAGCGAAAAATCTATTTTTGGGTGAGATAGCCATGTCGTCCTGATGGAAGGTTCCTTTCGGTAGCTTTCTAAGGGATATTTGCTACAGTGATACTCTCAGAGAATTAACCGTAGGTCTCGAGAATTCTTACTCCTGGCGTGAGTATCCATAATAGAAATTTAAGGATACAGTATCGCATAATATCAGGGGACGTATTTTTAGATACGACACATAGCAATCTTCACCCTGAATAGATTCAACTGTGATGGGGAAGAGTGGCGAAAGAAGGGGGTGCCGATCTAGGTACCCGGTGGACCTCCTATCCTCACTACTTCCGGCCGCCATTCCTTTACTTGTGTTTAAGAGCCGCAGATAGAGTAGTTTCGGGTAGGGTCATTTTAAGAAAGAAGGGTGGGTCCATCAGGACGACATGGCTATCTCACCCAAAAATAGATTTTTCGCTTTGCTCAAAATCCGTTTTTTGGGCTCGGCCATGTCTTCCTGATGGAACCTTACCAGAGAATTAACTTGAAAGTACTATATCTGTGGGTTTGTGTAAGTGCCTTCTACCTTGAATGCGGTCCTCAGCCCTGTATGTGACATTACCGTTATCTGTCATTTGTACTAAGCTTGGAACTGGCTTAGGGCTTCCTGGCCCCTGCAGGGAAAGTGTCGACATTGACAACAAGGATTTAAGGCTTGATTTTCCGCAGGGACGGAAGGTAAAAATTAGAAATTACCTTTCACATACCTTGGAAATCTGTATTTTGATTTCAAGTTGGGCCTTTCTAGGGTTTAATTAAAACTTTAGTATGCTTTATTCGTCTGTAACTGAGATAGCAGCAATAAGACGCAAATACGTTTAGTATTTCTACCCTGCAACTAGATTATCAAATGTAAATACAATAGGGTATGAATCTGATCCAGCATTGAAAACACATCAGGTTCCATATTTTCTCTTGTCGAAAAATAAAAATAAAAAATTTTAAGTAATTTTTATTTTTCCTAACATACTTACCGAGAACTACTTTCTTAGGAGTTACCTGTAATCTCCTCTCTACCGACCAGTTTTGTGTAGTATATCCTATACCCGTTTTCTATGGAGGGCTAACCCGGGAGTGAGAGAACGTGCCCCGAGGGTAGCCTTTGAGCTAGGTCGAGGTTCGCTTGGGTCCCGTGAGTCATTAAGTTCTCTGGTCGCGACGTGATACCATACTCTCACGTCGCTCTCATCTCTCTCGACCCTTTGTGTCCGCCTTGTGTGTCCCGCGTGGTATCTTTGTGCTTATCCCTTGTGTTCTTGCGTGTTCACTCTCCTTCCTTGTGCTTCCCAAGTGTATCCCTTTGATTCCCTTCGTTCCTGTGCCTTGTGGTTGTGTGCTATGGAGCAGATCCGCCGTTGTCCTGGGCCTAGAGCCGGAAATTCGTGTGGAGCGTTCCTTTCCAAGCCCGAAGTAGACCCTCACTCCCTTTGCTCTTCCTGTAGGGGCAGGATGTGCTCGCCATCGGATATGTGCATTGAGTGTGTTAGGTGGAGTGAGATACAGTGGGTGCGTTACGGCACTAAGAAGAAGAAGTCGTCGAAACGTTAGCCCAGGAAATCTAGCATCTCTTCGCCGTTACCATCACCCAGTGGACGGTCCGACGGGGCTTCTGTCTCGACTTCCCCTACCCAAAGTAGGGGACGAGGTAAGTCCGTTGCGGGGAAAGAGCTGAGGGTTCTTCCCCAGGAGTCTAATGTGTGTGAAGTGGGGGTTGCTGGGACTTCTCAGGCTAGTGGGGGGCCTGGTAGTGCTGTGTCGGGGGGTTCTGGAGACTCTGCCCTTGTGCTTGGGGGGCACGTTTCCTCCGACGACCCCTTGTGGTGTAGTAATGTTGTGCCTGTTTCTTCGAAATGATGCCACTCAATGGAGATGTGAAACCAAATCTGACTTGTACAGATTTTGGGAATGCATGAACACCGTGACGCAACGTTCACTCGGCACTGGTGTTATTGGTCAGATATGCACCTATATAGAACAGTGTGTTAATCATCGTTGTGATTTGCACTCGAGGGTAAATGTACCCCTGCACCCGATGCACTGGAAAGTCCCAAAGCAGTTCACTGTTAATCGCAGCGCTAGACGACGGGTTTTATAACACTACCTGCTGCCACCACAACATGTTTATTTCATGTACTTGCTTCGTATATTGTTTGTAAAAGACTCTGGATGATCTCCACCCAGTGTATGAGCGGAGTCTTCCAAAGCCCTTGTGCTGGAAGAAGTTCAACGAAGAAGTAACTTTCCTTGGATCGTGGCCTGCGGGTGTACTGTCAGGATCCACTCTGCGAATAAGGTAGGTGAGCTTTGCTTTCGGTTGTCTTAGGGGGAGGTTTGATCCTGAGGTTTTCGCCTCTGATGAGCTGTCCTCCCTGGAAGTCTGAGGTTCTTCGAAGATAGACCTTAAGACACTACTGAGAGGTATCTTCCTTCAGTGGGCAGATTCTCCAAAGGCCCCACCTCTTCGTGGGTAGCTCATTCTTGGCAAGAAAAGCAGGATCAGGAAAGAGGTTCAGTTCTCCTGTCTAGGAACTGTATATGGCCTTCATTTCTAGATAAAGCCATTATTTCACTAACTCTAGCCCCTGAGGCTGGGACAAACAGAAAAATAACTTTCTGTGTTAGATCCTTTAGAATACAATTCTCATTGTTTAGATTCGCAGCATGGTGCAAGACTTGTCCAAAGACCACGTGATGGGCTTTGGAGGGGTTGCTGGCTTGAGTCTGTTAGATCCTCTAGAGTACAATTCTCATTGTTTAGATTCGAAGCATGGTGCAAGACATTGTCCAAAGACCATATGATGGGCTTTGGAGGGGTTGCTGGCTTGAGTCTAGCCCCTGCTTTTTGGATCTTATTAAAAATTTCACTAGCGAGGTCCACTCCAAAGGTGTACAGAAGTGGTTTAGCCAGGACTGACTTACACAAGGTAATCGTAGTGGAAGCCAGGCCTTGTTCGAGTAGGAATATGAAGAAAACTAGACCAAAATCTATCGATATTTCTGTCGGTTCCTTTGATTTCACAAAGGACACCCATTTCTTGCATGATGATTCCTATTGTTAGTCGAACTTGACTTATACTTTTCAATGAAGTCAACTTTATCCTTAGAGATTCTAAACCTTCTGTTCGCCGCTAGGGTGAGAAAATCGTGAGATTTGGTTGTTGGTTCTCAAGGATGAAGCGCAAGCAGTCAACTTCTGAACCAGATTGGATAATGCTGGGTCCGGCAGAGGGAACAGCTTCAGTTTCAGTTCTATAACTAGAGGGAACCAGTTGCTTTGGGGCCGCTACTGCTGATGTCCTTCTGAAGGATCTTAGCTTGTCGAGAACTCTTAGCAGGAGGATGGTTGGTGGAAACAGGTAAATGTGGTTCCAATTGTTCCGTTCGAGGGACGTGATGTCCATCGCCTCTGCTTAAGGGTCCATCTAGGGGCTATATAACGAGGTAGTTTCTTGTTGTCGCTCATTGTGAAGAAGTCGGTCTGCAGTTCCGGGACTTTTTCCGAGTTGAAGGAGAATGGATCTGCGTCTAGGGACCATTCTGTCTCTATGGGCTTTCGCCTATATAGAGCATCTGCTGTCACGTTGCGGAACCTGTGTAGGTGAATTGCTGATAGGTGCTATCCCTTCTTCCTTATCAGGTGGAAGGTGGCTAATATCACACGTCCTATGTGAGATGATCTCGAGCCTTGTCTATTTAGACATTTTACTATCCCTTCGTTGTTCAGGGCCAATCTGATGTGGATTGTTCTGCGAGGGGATAGTCTCTTCAACGTCAGGTAAAGTGTCAGAGCTTCCTAAACATCGATATGAAAGATTTTCAACTGGTACGACCAATTCTTTTGTACTTTTCTCTCGTAAGAATGGCCACCTTATCCTTTCGAGAAGGAGTGTACCTCCACTGATGGTTGTGGTGGTTGCAGGGGAATTCTTCGTGCTAGGTTCTTGGCTATTGACCACGGCCTTAACAACGTGCGTAATAGGGTCGGGGCCAGCCTTGGTTGATCTCTTCGAGCTTTTCATACGTATCTTCTCCAGACTCTTGACGCATCTTTTAGACGTGCCTTTAGCACTGGGTCTGTCACTGCCACAAACTGGAGAGAGTGCAATACTCTTTCCTGTTGGCATTCTGAAATCCTCTTATGACAGATTAGTCTCTTGACAGATCCCTTTATCTCTCTTCCCTTCTTGAATAGAATGGAGAGATGGCGAGACTTTAAGTCCCATTGGATGCCTAGCCATTAGAACTTCTGAGCTGGAGGAAGGTGAGACTTCTTGCGATTGATGTTGAAGCCCAGGTGTTCCAGAGACTGGATCACATTGTTGGCTGCCTGCAGACAATTAGTCTTGCATGCTGCTCATACTGGTCAATCGTCTAGATATGCTAGTAATTGAACTCCTTCGGAGTTTAGCTGCTAGATGATTGCGTCTGCCGGCTTCGTGAACATCCTTGGGGCTGTATTCAGTCCGAAGGACATTGCTCTGAAGAATCATTTCTTCTGTAGCATGAATCCTAGGTAGGAGGAGAAAGGGCGGCTCAATAGAACATGCCAGTGAGCATCTGTTGGGTCTATTGAGGGTGTGTTTGCTCCTTTTGGTAGAAGGGTCCTTATGTGTTGCCAAGTAGGCATCCGGAACTTGTTGTTCTCGATGAACTTGTTCAGTGGAGACAAGTCTAAAATGACTCTGAGTTTGTCTAAGTCTTTCTTGGGAACACAAAACAGCATTCCCAGGAATTTAATGGACTTCGCTTTCCTTCTTACCTTCTTGTTCAAGAGTTTTGAGGTATATTCTTCTCACGAGGGGGTGGAGTGTTAGAAGAATTTTGGAAAACGGGGTGGAATTCTGTTCCATTTCCACCGGAGTCTATTCGTTAACAGGCGGTCGGCACAGGGATCGAAGGTCCCACGATCCCGACAGTGATACGGTCTACCTTCTACCTGGAACCCCTTTTGGGTGTGGGGTCCAGTGGATTTGTTTTCATGACCACGTCCTACTCGGCTTGCCGGGTTGACTGCGTTGCCGGCTGGGAACCTACTGGCGGCGGTTAGGTAGCCGCTTCGGTCACTTCCCCCTTATGTCCTTCCTTCACCGGAAGTGAATGCCCCAGGGGGAAAGACTGAGCCGGCCCTGACGGCTGCCGGTGGGAAACCCAACATACTGTTGAGAATTCTTCAGTCCTCTCTTGGTCTGCCATCCACAAACCTTGCAGCTGGCAGCAGACTTTTGTGTAAGGATGGAAGCTAGAATCAGATGGACTCCTCCCCTTCCATTAGAATTCTCATTCTGGCAAGGAGACAGTAGGCGGCAGGATAGTCCTCCTACACTTCCAGTTATTGTGCTAAACCATAATAATAGGAAACCCTCCTTTCCATTCTTTCTCTCCCTCTATCAGTTAGTGCCACCAGGTACTAACATAACCGTGGTAGTGTACCAGCAAAACTACAGTATACAACAATACAGTAGTACAAGTAATTTCTAACATACTCTGTGTATCCTATCACAGTCTATTGTTGGGACCGCATAACATGTTGAGGTTGAGTAATCCCTCAACACCCAGATGAATCCTTTGATCATCGGGACCCATATAAAACACCAATCAATATTAATATACTACAGGTGTAGAAGTTAGTATAAAGGTTTACTAACCCCGTCTCTACGTACGAGAGTCGTTCCACCCTGTATTCTCCCTTATATGGAATCTAAATATTAATATTGACGGAGGTCTCAGCGATTGCCTGGGAGAGGAATCACAGATATGTGTCTTTCCTATTTCCTTTCTAGCTTACTATCCTAAGCTATTAATTACAATAGTAAATATTACTATTAAATGTATGCATTTATATCAATGATATAAACAACTAAATACTCATCAAATCATTTTCCTTTACAGGAGGAGCCAATGGTGACGTGTGCAGTTGTGTTCTGCAATCACAAGAGTAAGGACTTTTGTGGGCATACAATGTGCTGGTCTCATGCCCCCTGCTGCATCGTATCTGGATCCCGAGGTACTGGGACCCGAAGGGTTGCTCAAACTGCTCGACCTTGCTGTCCAACGGCTATGGAGAAACCATCCCTGTCTCCATAGAGGCTAGGGATACAGCAAGGGAAACCCTTCGTAGGTGGGTAAGGTTCCAAAAGAACTCTCCGGGACCTTACCTGCCCAATGAATCTCTCAGGTGCCTTCTGTTCCCTAAGGCTCATCCTAGTGCGGTAGTGCCCCAGGAACAGGTCCAGCCTCCCTTCATCCAACTGAAGATCGACGCGGACATCCACAAGGCACTTGAAGGCATGGACATCCACCAAGAACGGATGTCGGAAGTGTCTGCCGACACTGAACAGGACCTACTGCAAGAAGGCCCTGAAGAAAACGTGGTTCAACCATCAACGGAGGAAGAAGAATCAGTTTCGACGGTGACTGAGGACACCCAGTTCACCGTGACGTCATATCAACCTATGCCGTCGACCTCTTCAGCCCTAACTCCCCAACCGACTACACAGGTCGACAGGAGCAAGGCGCTCCTATCGTCGATCCAGCAGATGTTGGAAGTGTTCCGGAAGGAACAAGAGGAAATGAAACAGGACATCCAGCAGACGAAAAGAGAGGTACAAGAAGGGAAGCGCCCCGTAACTTCCAGGGGCTCTACTAAACCCCTTAAAGTATCAGACCTCCCTCACTGCTCCGAAACAAACCATTGGAGGTATACGGAGCACATGCCCATGATGAATGGGAAGCTATTCATCTCCGAGAAGTTGGGGGCCAAGCCACTTGAAGATCATGAGTAATGCCTAAGGTAGGGAACGTTGCTATTAGCTAGAGTGGTGATTATTTCATGGTAACATAAAAAGACTAAAATAGCTCTTACATATTCAGAAATAAAAGGCCAGAATACCAAAAACTTTGTTGGTTGGCTGAAAACAGGAGGAGGAGGGGCTAATATTTGAGAGTGGAGATTTTTCAGTGAAATTTCCCCGAGTGTGAACTTGTATGATATACAGCCATGTACTACACTCTTTCGTAGCTTATGAAAATGAAAATTGTAATAATAATAACTATAATGATAATAATAAGGACGATGATGTCATCCCGACGTCACAGTGTGTATTACCAAGTATGTTTTGACGTATACTGACATTAATGAGGCACAGGGGTTAATAAAATCATGGGTTATTGAGTTTTTCATTATTATCTCTACTATTGATAAGTCATAAGATATAAAATTAGCATATATAGGCTTTGGCACACCCCTGCCTAACATCCGTTTTTTTTTTCTTAAATAGGCATACAGTGAGCCCTCGTTTATCGCGGTAGATAGGTTCCAGACCCGACCGCGATAGGTGAAAATCCGCAATATTTACGTATTTATTTAACACGTTTATTCAGACTTTTAAAACCTTCCCTTGTATGTAGTACTGTTAACAAACTACCCTTTAATGTACAGAACACTTAATGCATGTACTACAGTACCCTAAACTAAAACAGGCACAAATATTAAAGGCGATTTTATATCATGCGTTTCCTAACCACGCCAAAAAGCACAATAAAAGATGGCAACCAATGTTTTGTTTACGTTTATCTCTGATCATAATGAAGAAACAAACGCATTTACACATCTGTGTATAGGTTAGTTTTTGCATCGATTATATTGATTATTCAGTACAGTATGTTGATTTTGTTATTACCAATGTTTTACTTAATTTTTCTTAGGACTTCCAAATGAAATGTTTTTCTTTATGACGCCGCCTGAAACGACGGCGTCATAAAGTACGCTCAGTAAACAAACGAAGGCATTTAACGCGCATGATGAAAGTGATAAATAATATTACAGTAAAAGCTTTTAAAAAATATGTTATTACAAATATTATTTACCGTATCTATATAAAATCATACATACGTAGCAAAGCAGGAAAACAATTTACGAGAGAGAGAGAGAGAGAGGAGAGAGAGAGAGAGAGAGAGAGAGAGAGAGAGAGAGAGAGAGAGAGAGAGGAGAGAGAGAGAGAGAGAGTTGTTTTACGTACGTAAATGTAAATTTTAAACAAAAAAATAGCCCCATTTCATATAAAATAGGTTATTACAAATATTTTACTTTATCATATTACAGTAGTCTGTATAACACTGTAAAGTTCAGTACAGTATGTTGTTGTTATAGTCGTGGTGATGAAATTCGATTACAACAGCTGATTCTCTCTCTCTCTCTCTCTCTCTCTCTCTCTCTCTCTCTCTCTTCGTGTTATACAATACTTACATATAGATGAAGAAACTAAAATTAGTTTTCTTAGTGTCAATTAAATACGAAACGAAAAAATTATGCCGAGTTTACATCCATTTCAATCGTTGCTAAAAATACGGCATCCAATTTCATCAGCAAACCACTATTTCTTGGGAAACATCATTTTACAGTATTCTAGAAAATTGCTACTCTTTAAATAGTTATTTGCACATTAAGAAAGCGTGTACTTTTTGTTTTTAAATTTTGGGGTGTGTTTTAAAAATCGAGTATTGTTGACTTCTTTTTGTTTCACTTTTGGCTGTGATTAGATCAGCTGACGTCTAGCTGCCGCTCTTGAGAGTGTACGAATACACTAACAAAGTATCGTTTATACCATTTCTTAACTTATTCAAACCGTCCACAGTATACAGTTGATATTACATAAGCACCAATGTGTTATAACCTATAAAATTTTTTTGTTTATTACAATTAAAACAACACACACACACACACACACACACACTCTCTCTCTCTCTCTCTCTCTCTCTCTCTCTCTCTCTCTTCAATACCTTATCATTCACTAATTTTATAAAGACACTCTCTCTCTCTCTCAATACCTTGTCATTCACGAATTAAATAATGTTTCTCTCTCTCTCTCTCTCTCTCTCTCTCTCAATACCTTGTCATTCACGAATTAAATAATGTTTCTCTCTCTCTCTCTCTCTCTCTCTCTCTCTTCAATACCTTATCATTCACTAATTTAATAAAGATTCTCTCTCTCTCTCTCTCTCTCTCTCTCTCTCTCTCTCTCTTTCAATACCTTGTCATTCACGAATTAAATGATTCTCTCTCTCTCTCTCTCTCTCTCTCTCTCTCTTCAATACCTTATCATTCACTAATTTTATAAAGACACACTCTCTCTCTCTCTCTCTCTCTCTCTCTCTCTCTCTCTCTCAATACCTTGTCATTCACGAATTAAATAATGATTCTCTCTCACTCTCTCTCTCTCTCTCTCTCTCTCTCTCTCTCTCTCTCTTCAATACCTTATCATTCACTAATTTTATAAAGACACTCTCTCTCTCTCTCTCTCTCTCTCTCTCTCTGTGTGGGCTACTTTTCACTACCTCCCATTCCTTACCTCTATCTCTCTAACAAATGATATCTTTGTTGCTCCTCAAAGTTTCATTTATATTGAAAATCAATCATGATTCAATTTTCCTTACTTTCTCCAATCTCGCACCATCGGTCACATCGCGGTATTTTCGAAATTTCCGGAAAATCCGTGATATATGTATATACATGCGTTATGAAAAAAATCCGCAAAGTGGTGAATCCGCGATGGTCGAACCGCGAAGTAGCGAGGGATCACTGTATCTATATAGAGCATAAACATCTAAATTTAACCTCCTCAAGTATTAGGACCATTGGGCAAGATATTTTCAACAGCTAACTGCCATAAACTACCAAAATAAAAGCCGAGGGGTGACTAATGAAGAATAAACATTTGTATATAAAGTTAGCATATGCCAAAAACATTAGGCTACGCTAGTCTAAACATCATTTAGAGGGGGTTAGCAACATTAGCTGGACTAAAAACTTTTAGAATCCTGATAATTACCAATGTACAAATTCATAAGGTAATTTAAGAGCCAAGGCTTGATTACTGTTAATTAATTTAACAGTAGATGAAGAAGTCTCAATTCCTGGAGCTGAGCACAGGACATGCCAGCTCAGCTACAGATATGAAGATGACGGCTTGGCACAAAGTTACTGAGCAAGTAGCACTGTCTTCAGATAGTTTTTGGTGATGACGCATCACTGATAGCCAGATGGTTTTAAAATTGGAGTCGCTGTGCATAGTTCAATAGCGCCAGAACTTCAGGATCTCTCTTAAATGTTTTGCACCTTAATAAAGTGACCCCAGAGCAGGAGACAATATTTCTTTGGTATTTTATGTTGTATTAGTTCCCTGTTCTAGACTTTTGCAGGAAAGTCCTTGCACACAGCACACTAACCCGAGAAAGGGAAAAGGTGATAAGCTACAAAAACTTAAACACCTTTATGCTGTCAAAAACATGGGAAGTGAATGGCTTCATACTTTGTAAACAGCTGATTATGTAAACAAACAAAACATACACTGAAACTGATTATGATCAGTAATTCTAACCCCTCTACTATGCAAACACTATTAATAAGAATGGTGGATAGCTAAACCATAACTTGATTTCTGTTTACTTAACCACACAGTAGATGAAGACTTCTCACTTCTCAGAGCTGTACGATTGAAGATGGAAGTTGGTTGTAGTTAGTGAGCAAGCAACAGTGTCTTCAGTATTAGTAAGAGTTCTTGGTAACGACTTGGCATTGGTTACCAGATGATTTTCAGCATTGGAGGTGAATTGATGTGTTCTATGGTATCTGAACTCCTAGGTCTCCCTTATAAACATTAGGTAGGAACAGAAACGACTAAGAACACATAAATCAAATGTCAAGGACATTGGCATACACAAAAACCATTACTATACCACAGCATAAATAAGAAAAGCCAAATGGGATAAGGCTAACTAAAAAAAAAAAAAACAATGAAGAAACCAAAATATAAGGGCAACAATATTTGTGTCAGAAGACTGCATAGTCCTTTTTGTTTGAAGGTCACACATGGAGTGACAGTAACTCCTACCAAACAAACAAAGGTGATACCCAAAAGGTTAACTTAGCTAGGGAATGGATATTCCTCCCATTCTTCCCTTGGAGTTTACCAGGGAACTGATGACCTCAGGAATGGCAATTGTAAAATGATGCAATTGTGTTAAGCAAACACTTTTCACCTTTATTAAAATATTTTTAAAATAAATTTTTCAATTTATTTGAAGAAAAAAATATTGCATCAATACTTACTGATTCATTACCCAAAGCAGTTTATGTACATATTCTAAAAGAAATTACACTGAATCATATAAATATGGCATAAATTCCTCATTTTTTTCTTTACTCAAAGAGCACTCGTGTGCATTTCATTAAGAAAAAACAAAATCCCAAGCATAGATATCGTAAGCCTTGAGGAATAGAAAGAAACCAGTGATGAAGTGGAACAATAATTCACACAGCTACAACATACTGTGAAGTCAAGTGTTGTAAAATATTAAACATTATTAATATAAATTGTTTACTGGTAACAAAGAATCTGAATGATAAAAAGACATACAAGGAGTTCCAGCCCCTAGCAATAGTAGGATACCATTTATCATTATTTTCATCATCTAACATTGCAGAGTGCTTATTCTGTAAATATATAGGCATGACAATGCTCACCTTTATTGTAGCAAAATATATCTCTCCCTTATACTGAAAAGCAACTAAATTCTGCTCAGATTTCTTTTCTGCTGGACGCACAAATATCATCCAGTTGCTACGTTCTTCCTGTTGTGTATCCAAAAGAAGATAATCCCCTTCTTCCTGTGTAATCTTAAAAACAATGCCAAACCTAAAAAAAAAAAAAAATCAATATATTAGGAACAAACAAAATTCTAATGACGGAATTTATTTTCATACTCACCTGATATTCAAATTGCTTCTACTTGAAATTGTGTCGACATCTAAAGGTCGCTCATGAATAGCGGAGGCAAGGGATAGGATCTGAAATTCATCAAGCTAGGAGCAGGAAGGGCCAGGCAATGGCTGCTGATGACTCAACAGGTAGACCTATAGGCTCCCTCAAACCACCCAACCCTACATCACAAGGATGGAGAGGTTGCAGACACTACCAGAAAATACTGAGCTTGAGCGGGTATCAAACCCTTGTCCAAAAA
The DNA here is from genome assembly GCF_036898095.1 of Palaemon carinicauda. Taxonomy (NCBI): domain Eukaryota; kingdom Metazoa; phylum Arthropoda; class Malacostraca; order Decapoda; family Palaemonidae; genus Palaemon; species Palaemon carinicauda. The sequence goes on along the minus strand of NC_090727.1, from coordinate 126,642,420 downwards.
AATTGCCAGCCTAGGATATTTGCAATAAGTTATCACAACACAAAATGAAAATCTCCAACAAAATGTCTCCCCCCTTGGGAACCACCCTGCCATCTGGCAATTGATGGAACTAACATGTCAATGACAAAACATATTATCTCTTCCTTTTCATTTCTCAAAGTTGTAATCCTGATCATTGGTCTTTTGACATCTCTGGTCAATGCAGAGAAAGGGGGGTCATGTACATGAACATCAGGTGAGTAAAAGAATAATAAAGTCTATTATGAAAAATTGTTTATTTCTATGAAACTTCCTTGATGTTCATATTGCTGACTCACACAATGATGGAGGTGAGATAGTGAAGGATAGAAAAGGGAAAGTAACAATATAAATTAATACATTTACTCACCCCCTTCATCTGAGATTAGTTTAAAAGTAACCAACCATAACCCAAAGTAAGCTTATAACCACAAGTTTCAGGGTTGGATTCAAATTCAATACCCAGTATACACCTTTCAATACTAAAGACTTATAAAATATGATAAATAAAATCTTGAACTTTCTCACCGAGAAAAATAAAGGTATAACTTAACCTTGAGTTTAAGTAAAGAAATAGAGTAAATTCTTTTTTGGGCTCAAGCCATGTCGTCCTGATGGAAGGTTCCTATTGGTAGCTTTTTAAGGGATATTTGGCTACAGTGAAATTCCCAGAGAATTGACCTTTAGGTCTCCAGAATTCTAACTCTTGGCGCGAATATCCTTAAAATTTCTCTTAAGGATATCGCATAAAATCAGGGGACGTATAACTTGATACGACACATAGCAATCTTCACCCTGAATAGCATTTTTGCTTCCAGGGGGAAAGTGGCTCAACGGAAGGGGAGCCATTATCAAGGTTACCCTTCCTCTCATATTATTACATGGCTCCAAGATGGCGCTCATTCCTATTTCAGTAGCGATTGTGCACGGTGGTTTTCCGTTATCTAACGTTTTTTATCGTTATTGAGAGGATTTAATATGCAATCTCCAGCTGCTTCTGCCTCTGGAAAGTTGAGTATTTATTCTTTACAGTGTATAATTTTTAGCTCCTGCTTCACAGTAAAATTATTTCAATTTAATGTGTTTTGGAGCTTGGCCGGTCACCGGAGGCGCCATGGGCACTGTCGTTCGTTAAGCATGTGTTATTTAGTTAGCAGAACGACATTCCCGGTGGTAATAGCATTAATAAATTGTGAAAGCTATTTAAGCACAATTATACTAGTAATTATATAATTCGATACTCTTCTCCTGTGGAGATTTAAGTGTAATTCCTCCTTCCCTCTGAGTGCCGCCATAGGCGACAACCCTATCTTAGTCTTGCCATAGAGTAGTTCACTCAGGCTTGACTAGGCTAGTGTTTTCTGTCTCTCACCCTTGCCAGCGAGTATACCGGCTTGGGTTTTCGACAGGACCTCAGAGTATTCAGTCTTTCTGCCGGCGGCCGAGCGGCAGGGAGAGTAGTCACTCCCCTGCCGGCATAGGAGGCTAAGCCTCACTAGGCCACACTTGAAGTGGTAGTATTCTGCCGCCACCTTCTCCCCTGCGGTCTAGAAGACTACAGGTAGTCCTGTTTTGGCAGACCCTAGGCTGAAGAATAGATATTCTTCTGCCGCCTAGGATGGCGCCGATACTGAAACAAAGTTTCACCCTTGTGTGGAAGTGGCGGCAATCCTGCCACCTTCTTCTACACTTGATACAGGACCCTTTTCCCTGCCCCTCTCTGTCCCTTAGTGATGGCCTAGCTATTGCAATCCTGTGGCCGTCGTCCTGCAATCTCACTGCGTGCCAGGTAGATTGTGGTGCCGGCCGGGCTCCTACATAAACAGCTGTATAGTCACTCAGTCTTTCCCTTATGAAGGCTCCGGGAAAGGTTGTGCCAGCTGTGATGGCTGCCGGTGGGAGACCCCTCTGCTGCTGAGTGTTCTTCAGTCCTCCCTTGGATTGCCATCCACATTCCTGAAACCGGCAATGGATCTTGTGTTTGGATGGAAGCTTGAATGATGCATTCTTCCCTTCCATTTGAACCCTCATTCTGTATGAAGGCAGTAAGGTTATATACTTACACCCTTATTTATTGTAAACATACATTTCAATAAGGCAGCCCTTCACTCCATGCTTTCTCTCTATCTGTCAGCTAGTGGCGCCAGGTACTAACCAAGCCGGCGGCATGTCGGTTGGACCGGTGTCGTCAGGTACTTACTCAGTCGGCTGCATGCCGGCTGAACCAGTGCTGTCAGGTACTACCCGGCCGGTGACATACCGGCCGGACTGTGCCGCAAGGTGCTGGCCTAGCCGCCAAGACGCTGGCTGAACTACAGTATATGATTATACAGTAGCCAGTATATTTGCAGTACAGTATATACTGCAGACAGAAAACTATAGTATATATTATACAATAGTTATTGTCCAACATACCTTGTGTATGCTTGCACAGTCTATTGCTGAGACCAATCCTATATTAAAAGAAAAGAATTCCTTCAATACTCTGATTAGAAATCAGTTAATAACTTACCCCACAATAGTATACACTTATTCTATCCCTAGAGGTTAGAACCCTTCTCTTTTGAGTTTGCCCTGATAAAGGAAACTCTATAACCTTAATACTGAGGGGAGGTCACAGCAATTGGCTGGAAAGGAGACACAAGTATGTGTCTTTCCTATTTCCCTTCTAGCTTACTATCCTTAGCTATAATGGTTAAAGTATTAATATTTTGCATAATCTGTTTATCATGTGAGATAAAGAACTGCATCTCGTTTAATTTTCTTTTTTTTACAGGAGGAACCCCAGATGAAATGCGATGTGATCCTCTGCAACCATAGGAGTAGGAACTTCTACGGTCACAAAGCGTGCAGGTCTCATGACCCCTGCACCATCACTACCGATACCCTGCGGTAGTGGGACTCCCCAGGACTGCAACATCTGCCGGACCTTGGTAACCGAAGGTTTCGACGACCCCAAGTCAACGGAGTCGAGGGATGCGGCATGAGAAAAGCTGCGCAAGTGGGTATGAGGGTTCCAGAAGAACTCCCCGGGACCATACCTATCTAACGATAGGATGCGTGGCTTGCTGTTCCCGAAGTTGAAGTTGTCGTGCCCCAAGCACGACCCGGACCTACCTGCGTCCAGATTGCCATTGAGACGGATGTCAGTGAGGTGTTGCAAGGCATGGACATCCACCAGGAGGAAAGGATGTCTGAAGTGTCCACGGACACTTAAGGATCTACTAAAGGATGATCCCAAGGAGGAGTCTACTCTACCTCCGGAAGAAGAAGATGATGTTGAGTCGGAGTCCCTTCTGTCTGTGCTGGTACCGGAGCCGTTACCCTCGACATCTTCAGCTTCTACGCCTCCATTGGACAACATGAGCCAGACACTGGCCCATCTCACGGCCTTAATGGAGAACATTCGCAAGCAAGGCGAAGCAAGGGAAGCGAGACTCGAGAGAGAGCTCCATGAAGCTCCACTTACCGCCTCCCGAGGGTCATACAAGCAACCCAGACTCCAAGACCTCCCAGCCTGCTCCAAAACCAATCCCTGGAGGTATGCGGAGTTTATGACGATTACTAACGGCAAACTCTACATCTCGGAGAAGATGGGAGCCGTCCCCTTAGACGACATCCAGTTTTGGCCAAGCTTTAACGTTTACCCTGATTGCTTCATTCGACTGAAACATGAACCAACGCCAAAAGAGGAGACGGAACCAAAGGAGGTCATGGTTTTTTATCACAAAAAGGCACAGGTCTCTTGTCGAGTAGCCTGAAAAAGGCAGGCTATTCAAACTCGAAAGTGTCCGCCTTGAGCAAGAAACACTCTACCTTTCTTGCTCCTGCTTCAATAGCCTTCCCCTTTACGTCGAAGGCATTTAAAACTGTTGCCAAGGCAGTGGAGGCAGGCAAACCATGCCCTGCACTAGAGGAGTGCAGGCCTCTGTCATTAGCCTTGCCCATGGAAGAGAAGGAATGGAAGGAAGTCCACCTAACCTTCTCAGTAAGGATACTCGACGCAGACATCACTGGACGACAGTTTAGCAAGAATCTCCCTAAACTTTCTGACTTTGACTTGCCCAGGGAACAAGAGACGAAGGAGAGACTTGCTGCATCCTTATCCCCACAAAACTGCATAGAGATGTGTGCAGGCCAAAGAAGTACCCCGGACATGCCCATGGTCCAAGCCAAAATGCATATGGCCACCCTAGTAAAGGACCTGTATGCTTTCATGAAGGCTAGGAGAGCCTGTAGAGAGTTCGTGTTCGTTGCTGCAACAGTGAAACACGAACCTGGGAAGCTGATATCTTCTAACATCTGGGGTAAAGACCTCTTCCCGAACGAAGTAGTCAAAGAGGTAGTTGAGAAAGCCACCACAGAGAATAGGAACCTTCTCCAGAAGTGGGGCATCTCCTCAAAGAGGAAGTCTTCCCCAGATGCGGGTCCCCAACCTAAAAGGAAGATGAAGAAGCCTAGACTTTCCCCTCGGCCTGCTCAACAACACCCCACAGTCACCATAACCGTGGTGCCCCAAGTGGTGGCCCAAACACAGACCACCTTCCAAGTGGTGTCTCAACAGCTGGTTGCCCAGTCACCAGCATTCAACCCTGGGGTTTGAGAGGCAGACCAATACCTTTCGGCCGAAGGTAAAGGATCCAGACGGGGCTCCTCTAGACATCCCTCAAGAGGTAGGGGAGGACACGGTTGAGGAGGTAAACCCTCCGGGCAATCGAAGCAAGGAGATGCTCCCGGTAGGAGGGAGGCTCCAACATTTTCAGGATCGTTGGACCTTCGATCCTTGGGCACATGGCCTAATCAAGATTGCACTAGGATGGAAATGGAACAAGCCTCCACCATCATTTCCTCAATTCTTCCAACACTCCACCCCCTTATTAGAAGAATATACCTTTGAGCTCTTGAGCAAACAAGTTATAAGGAAGGCAAAGTCCATCAAATTCCAGGGAAGGCTGTTTTGTGTTCCCAAGAAGGACTCGGGCAAACTCAGTGTCATTCTGGACTTGTCGCCACTCAACAAGTTCATAGAAAACAGCAAATTCAGGATGTTAACGCTTCAACACATAAGGACCCTGTTACCCAAAGGGGCGTTCGCAGTCTCGATAGACCTGGCAGATGCCTATTGGCACCTTCTAGTCAGTCGCCCCCTCTTCTCCTACCCAAGATTCAAGTTACAGAAGAAAAAGTATGTTCTCAGAGCCATACCCTTCGGACTAAACATAGCCCCAAGGATATTCATGAAACAGATGCAGTCGTGCAACAACTACGCCTAGATGGTGTTCAGGTAGCAGCGTACCTGGACGACTGCCTGGTGTGGGCAGCATCCAAGATGGCTTGTCTGCAAGCATCCAAGAAAGTGATCCAGTTACTGGAACATCTGGGATGAAAGATCAACTTCAAGAAGTCTCGACTCTCTCCAGCTCAAGAGTTTCAATGGCTGGAAATCCATTGGAACCTGAGGTCACACCGCCTTTCCATTCCCTCAGGAAAGAGGAGGGAGATCGCAGGGTCTGTCAGGAGACTACTGAAATCCGACAGAATCTCAAGACGCCAACAGGAAAGAGTAACAGACCCAGTGCTAAGAGCACAGCTGAAAGGTGCGTCAGGAGTCTGGAGAAGATACGCTCAAACGCTCGAAGAGATCTAAAAATTCCGATACCGGCCTTACTACGATCACTTCTCAAGCCGTGGTCGAAGGCCAAGAGCCTAACGAGGACCGTGCCCTTGCAACCACCTCTGCCATCGGTGACCATCCACATGGATGCCTCGACGGAAGGATGGGGAGATCACTCCCATCAAAGGAAAGTCCAAGGGACTTGGTCATCTCTGTTCAAGGCCTTTCACATCAACATTCTGGAGGCCATGGCAGTCCTCTTGACGTTGGGAAAACTCTCCCCTTGCAGATCAGTCCACATCAGGCTGATCTTGGACAGCGTAGTGATAGTGAGATATTTGAACCGACAAGGCTCGAGATCGCCCCATATCAACCATGTGATATTAGCCATCTTTCATCTAGAGAAAAAGAAGAGATGGCACTTATCAGCAGTTCACTTACAAGGGTTCCGCAATGTGACAGCAGACGCTCTATCCAGGCTCAAGCCGATAGAGTCAGAATGGTCCCTAGATGCAGACTCATTCTCCTCCATCTTGGAACAAGTCCCGGAACTGCAGATTGATCTCTTCGCGACAACAAGAAACTACCTCGATATGTAATCCCCTACGAGGACCCTCTGGCGGAGGCAACGGTTGGAACTAATGGACCAGGATATACCTGTTCCCTCCAACCGATCTCCTGCTGAAGGTCCTCAACAAGCTGAGATCCTTCTAGGGAACGGCAGCTCTAGCAGCCCCCAGGTGGCCCAAGAGCAACTAGTTCCCTCTAGTGATGGAACTGAAGCTGAGGCTGGTCCCTCTACCAAACCCAGCACTATCTCAACGGGTTCAGAAGTCGACTGGCTTCGCTTCATCACAGAGAACCCAATACTTTCATCTCATGATTTTCTCGCCTTAGCAGTTAAGAAAAGATTTGGGATCTCAAAAGGCAGTATAGACATCTTAGAATAATACAAGTCCAAGTCAACTAGAAGATAATATGAATCGTCTTGGAAAAAGTGGGTTGCTTTCGTTAAAGCAAAAGAACCGAGAGAAATCTCAATAGACTTTTGTCAGTCCTTGTTTATCCACCTTCATGAACAAGGTCTGGCCGCCAACACGATAACTACGTGTAAGTCAGCCTTGACTAGACCTCTTCTATGCGCCTTCTAAGTGGACCTGACGAACGAAATCTTTAACAAGATCCCGAAGGCATGCGCTAGACTTAGGCCTGCAACTCCTCCAAAGCCCATTTCATGGTCCTTGGACAAGGTCCTACATTATGCTTCAACTGTGAACAATGAAGATTGTTCTCTTAAGGATCCAACCCAAAAGGTTATTTCCCTTTTCGCTATAGCCTCAGGGGCTAGAGTTAGTGAAATAGTAACCCTATCAAGAAATGAGGGCCACATTCAGTTCACAGAAGTGGGAGAACTGAATCTCTTTCCTGATCCAACCATCCTTGCCAAGAACGAGCTACCCACTAAGAGATGGGGTGCCTGGAGAATCTGCCCTCTGAAGGAGGATGTCTCTGTTCAGTAGAGTGTCTAAAGGTCTAACTTCGAAGAACTTAAGACTTCAGGGGAGGACAGCTCTTCAAAGGAGAAACTTCAGGATCAAACTTATCCTTAAAACAACTGAGGGCGAAGCTCACCTACTTCATTCGCAGAGCGGATCCTGACAGTACACCCGCAGGTCATGATCCAAGAAAAGTTGCTTCATAACTGAACTTTTTTCAGTATATGGACTTTGAGGGTCTTCGCTCATATACTGGAAGGAAGTCATCCAGAGTGTTCTACAAACACTATGCAAAGCAAGTGCACGAACTGAAGCATTACGCAGTGGCGGCACATAGTGTATTAAAACCTGTCGTCTAGTGCTGCGATGAACAGTGAATTGATTGGGACTATCAATTAGGGTGAAAAGACTGTTCAAAATCTCAGGTGTGGAATTACTCAGATAACACTTGTGCCGTGTGTACATAGTACACAGTGTTGATGGTATACAACATTTACAGAAAATTACATAAGAAAATTTTATCAAAATTTTCAAATTTCAGAGTGGCACTAATCATTTCTTCCTTTTCAGGTAGAAAAACCTTTTCTGTCTACGTTGTACGTATAAATCCCTTAACATGTTACACTTGTTATTCCATTTGGTCATTTATTCGAAATAAATGCCTATTAGAGTGTAATTGCGTCTTATTTCGCCCTGCAATTAGCACAATAAATATAGCCAAAGTTCTCTTACTTATTTCATTAAGTAAACCTCATATGATTGTATGCTTACAAACAATGGATATAGTTGATACTTGGTTGTTCCGACAACATATACAAACCATGAAAAATATATGCAACCCTTGAGACCCTTTTCTACTGTCTAGTATGACTCTTCCCTGCAGGGGCAGGAAGCCCTAACATTGTTCCATGATTAGTGGTAGTGACGTACAACGGTAAAGTCATATGTCTCAATGGTCCGGATGACCACAGAAAAAATTGTCCCAAGGTTAAGGCACTTATGAAAATCCACAGATACAGTACTTTCAAGTAATTCTCTGGTACACTTCCATCAGGACGTCATGGCTTGAGCCCAAAAAAAACGATTTTGAAGCGAAGTGAAAAATCTATTTTTGGGTGAGATGGCCATGTCGTCCTGATGGACCCGCCCTCCTTTTTCCGTATAAGAAAAAGCCTTAGGTAAGATCCCTCCCGAAACTACTATATCTGTAGCACCATGCTCAATGCTACAAGGAATGAGTGGCATCTTGGAGCCATGTAATAGTATGGGAGGAAGGGTAACCTTGATAACCTCGAAGCAAATATGCTATTCGGGGTGAAGATTGCTGTGTCGTATCAAGATATACGTCCCCTGATTTTATGCGATATCCTAAAAGGAAACTTTAATGATATTCGCACCAGGAGTTAGAATTCTGGAGACCTAAAGGTCAATTCTCTGGGAATATCACTGTAGCCAAATATCCCTTAGAAAGCTACCAATAGGAACCTTCCATCACAACGACATGGCCATCTCACCCAAAAATAGATTTTTCGCTTCGCTTCAAAATCTGTTATTTACATCATACCTATCACAATTACCACAGCACTCAATGTCTAGTATATTTCTAATAAAACTAGGCTTTTTTTAGTTAACGCCTTGCAAAAACTGAGTATGTAAACCACATAAATTTACGAGTGTAAATAGCTGAAGTACCACTTTGTGAACTTGACCTTCCAGACCTTCCGTTGACTTGAAACTAACTTAAGAGTGACCTTGTCACTTACCTCTTTTACTAGAAATAAAATGTCACTTTAGGAAAAATAACCTGAGAAAGTCTAAATCTATAAAACAATTAACTTTTAACTCAATATATATATCTTGTTCTCATACTGTATGTTTAACTTACATCGCTCCAACATATCACAGCCTTTCCTTCCTATTTGGCACATACCGGTAGTCTAACACGTGTAAAAATAAATGGTTCTAAAATAGGGTAGAGATAAAATCCCATTAATGGGGACGATCTATGTCCATCAAGACATCAATCTGATATCAATGTTAAAAGCCTATCTGTTAATGGAAAAAAGAAAACCATCACATTTGAGTTTTTTTAAAAGATAATATTTTATAAATTCTAAAACAGAGAACTTTTTAAAAAATAACATTATTTCTTAAATCCTCTCGTCCTTTCTGATAACTGAAGGAAGCTAAAAAGTAAAATTCCAGAATACATACTCAACTCTGAAGAAAATAAGTTATACTAAGATATAATACATAATAATACTAACTTTTACAGTAGTGTAAACCTCTATAGCCTGCATACAGTAGATAATTTCTTATAGTAAAAAACAAAATTTCAACAATTCATCCAATTTAATTCTTATTACTAAACAAGGGGTGGTTGGGGTGCAGAGGTATTCTAAAGACCTAGTATACCAAGAAACATACCAGTTGTACTGATAACAGTCTTCACCAAGCTAGATAAGAAGAGGGAAAACTTTCCCTGTCAGAAGCTCTAGTAATCCAATTGCATTATAGCATAAAGTCTTTTAGAGTGAAATCCTAAAGCCCTTCCATCATCACAAAACGAATTCGTTGGCAGTGGAACTTCAAAAAACTAGTAACCAATGGCTTATATGCCTAACCTTTACTGGATTTCCCCTGAACGAAAAGTAATCTTTCTTTACGCTTTTAACTCAAGTTGATCATGAAACACATTCCCAGAGGGGTACAGTGAAGCCTAGGCATTCATCACAAAATTTGCAAAAACCTGTCATTGCCATGAGACAAAGAGATTGAGAATCATTATCACCCTAAACTAAATTCTATGCACAACAGCACAGCAATTGCTAACAAATCCAGTAAAGAAAACTTAAATCATTAAAATAATTATAAAACAAAACAAAAAACCTGACTGAAAACAGTCTGAGTACTTGTTAGTCAGGAAAACAATACTACATTATTTCCATATCATCAAGGGATAATAAAAATCTAGAACTAATAATCTGGACCTAAATTCAATTAGGTAATTGGCCACAATAAAGTAACTAATAAATATATAAATCATTATTTGGAGTGTAAAGTTGTTAATACCATAAAATCTAAATTATTCTACTCATTAATCAAGGCAGGCAACTAATAGCTGACAAAACTTTAAAGAAGAGGGAATCTGTGTGAACAACACTTTTCCATATCATCATCATCATCTCCTCCTACGCCTATTGACGCAAAAGGGCCTCGCTTAAATCTCGCCAATCGTCTCTATCTTGAGCTTTTAATTCAATACTTCTCCATTTATCATCTCCTACTTCGCTCTTCATAGTCCTCAGCCTTGTAGGTCTGGGTCTCCCAGCTCTTCTAGTGCCTTGCGGAGCCCAGCTGAATGTTTGGTGAACTAATCTCTCTTGGGGAGTGCAAAGAGCATCCCCAAACCATCCATATCTACCCATCATCATGATCTCATCCACATATGGTACTCGAGTAATCTCTCTTATAGTTTCATTTCTAATCCTGTCCTGCCATTTAAATCCCAATATCCTTCCGAGGGCTTTCTTCTCAAATATACCAAATTTATGTGGAGACTGTTTCATTGTCATACCATAACTCATGTCCATAGAGTAACACCGATCTCACTAAACTCATATATAGTCTGATTTTCATATGTAATTTCAGGTGATTTGATTTCCAATTTTACTTAACCAGGCCATTATCTGATTTGCTTTTTCAATCTTTAACTAAACTCTAATTCTGCATTGGAGATCACAGTTCTTAAATACTTGAATGATTCAACTTCACTTAATCCTTTCTCCTTTCAATGATATTTCATCTTCCGATGCATACTCCGTTCTAATCATCTCTGTCTTTCTTCTATCTATCTTCAGCCCAACCTCATGTGATATTTCATGCATTCTGGTAAGCAAGCATTGTAAATCCTGTAGTGTTCCATACACATAAACTAAAAGCCAGAAAACATTTTTACCAGTTTGTAATGTATTAGCTCAAAACGAACTGAAGAAATTTTATTTGTATCACAGGGCAAAATAAGGACATTAGCAAAGAGATAAACTGAAAACTTAAAGGTAATATTTGGTGCCATCGACTAGTTAGTTGCCTTCAACTGTCAGATGGTGTGGCATTTCCCAAAAGGGAGGCATTTTTACAGGGGGAGAGAATGGGAAATATTTATTTTTGGGTACACGTCGACACAGCTTCGAGTATAAACAATATGAACATCAAGGGTTTATAAAAATACTATGAAAATCCTTCTCTATACGCAAGCTAATTTATGAAATATTGGAAATGCTGTCTAAGGTATTTTTCCTCATCTTTTATCTTTTGCTGTATTATGTTTACTACCAAACAAGAGGAACTAATGAAATTGCAAGAGGCAAAGGGTAAAATAGCTCAAGCTGAGAGACATGGCTATAACCATTAGTGATGTTTACAGTGCCTTATATAAGAGTAAGGGAAGCAATGATCAGTGTAAGACTACAATGCAATACTGTATTTCATGTAATTGGCATATTGGAAGATATAAAAAGTAATGTCTTATAAATTTCCATTAAGAGAGTACTTGTATATAGGATATTTTATTCCAAAAAATATTCAATTTTTTTGTTTTCTAAGTCCAGCCAACAAAATTTTCTTACCTCTCCTGAATCTCCTGTTCCACAGTTACCTGCCGGCTACCAGCAAGAATTTTCTCGGCTTGCAGGGGTCCAAACTGCAACCGCTTCCTAAGAAACTCCTTTGCATATACTCCTGAGGAGAAAAAGTAATATTTAACAATAATACTGTCACAAAATACCAAGAAATTGCAATCAAACTTAATTAAAAAAAAAAAAAAACAAGGACCCATGAGAATACTATAACCTGGGGTAGCAACAAGAATTGTGGCTGGATAGTGGAAACTCAAAAGGCTAGGAGCTTCAATGTAGAGGATGGGATATTCAGTATTTTTGGTTGGAACAGTGTTAAAGTGTTGTCTTATTTAATAAATATATCAACACTTAATTACAAATGATACTAACATACAGTTATAAATGGATAATTATAAGGGAAAGTAACTTCGTAGATAGGCAGTAGAACCTTACAGTAGTAGAGAAGGACATGAAGAAGTAAACATTCAAGTGGTAGATGGTGTAGTGCTAAACTCAGCAATGAGATTAACTACTTGAGATATAAAATAACAAAGGAGGAATGTACTGAGAAAGCAGTGAAGCAGAGGTTGAAAGAAGCATGGTGAAAATAAAGTAACTGAAGTTCTTTTACACAAGAAAATTCCATTAAGACAAAATAAAGATCTAAAAAAGTAATCAGGCCTGTGCTATTTTAAGGAACAGACTCTTGAACACTTAGAGAGGAAAGAGGAAGGACTGTTGGAAAGAACCGAGATCAGGATGGTGAGATGGGTTGATGAAATTTCAATACTGGAAAGGAGAGAGATTCAAGATACAAGAAAAATGTGTGATATAAGAAATGTAAAAGATAAGACTAGAGAAACTAGTTTGAAATACTATGGCCATGTGACATGAAGGAAGGAGGTGGAACCAATCAAGAGAGCTAAAAACCTGCCAGTGATGGGCAAGAGGAGTGTGGGGCCTCAGCAGATAAGATGGATGGATATGGTGAGGCTAGATATGGGAAGGGTGGGGCTGGGGGGGGATGCAAGGAATATAAGTACATTGAGAAAGTTGCGTTGAGCAGCTGACCAGGCTGTACACTGGGACTAATAAGTTGGAGGGAAGAATACGAAGTAGAACCTTGCAATAACTGTCAATTATATTGGAAATATTTTCCCGGAAGCAAACGAGTACTATAAATGCCAAACACCTGGAGTGACATTAAAACTAGCAGCTGAGATTAACAAGCTTTTGTTTTAGGATCTACGACATAACTAAAGAATGTAAAATAACTGAGATGCGCAATAGACCAAATCAAAATAAACTGAATACTGTACTGCAATGGAAAGCACTAGCAGGCAATCTTGGAATTATTACTTATTCTTTCTAAAAGATCGAAAATAAACAAAATAGTAAAACATGGTATGCAAGATTACTGCATTTCCAAATGAATGTGTTAATACATGTAACTACCATATATTTCTTTCTTTGAGATGACCTCTAGATATGAAGGGGTAATTAATTATATAAAATTTATCTAGATATGAAGAGGTAAGAATTTATGGGAGATTCTAATCAATCAATCATATAATAAATTGCAAAATCATCTGTGTATAGATTAGGTTATGGTTATGTAAAGATGATGTTACTGTATTACAAATGTTGTTTAACTTACTATATTCTTAGGAAAACAAACTGTTCTTCAGTTTTCCCTTGGACTGCCCTTCACATCCTGTGCCCGGCAGTGACCGGCAACGGAGGTGGATGGGTGGAAGCTTGATTATCTTATATTCTCCCCTTCCATTAGAACCCTCATTCCGGAGAAAGGAAGTGAGACAGTGCTCTTACGTCACCCTTCACTCCTTGCTTTCTCTCTCTCTTTGGCTAGTGCCGCCAGGTACTAACCTAACTGGCGGCTGCCGGCCACTACCCTAGCCAGCAAGATGCTGGCTAGATTTGTGCCGACAGCCAATGATTCGCTGACACAACTGACTTAGCCAGCCGAGTTCTGTCTACCAGCCACTACCCAGTCACATAGAATGCTGACAGGGCTAGTGTGCCGACAGCCGGTGACCCGCCAACGTCTAGTAAGCCGCCGGCCACTATTTCAGTCAATATTGTGTCAGTTGAACTGTGCCCTAGGTGCTAGCCTTGCCAGCAACATGCCGGCAGCAACTACAGTATATGTCTATACAGTAGCCAGTACATCTGCAGTATAGAGCATACTGCAGACAGAAACTTATGGTATAAAAGTATAAAATAGTTAAATTTTCCAACATACTCTGTGTCCAGGTGCAGTCTATTGTTGAGACCTTATAAGATCAGGAAAGGAATTCTCTTTCCATATACTGATAGATGATCAGTTATTAATGACCGTCATTATTAATCCTTTTGGAAGTGGGTGTTAAGTTACACTCTTCTATCCTTATAGGCTAGACTCTTCCATTGGGCCTCCTGAGGAGGATAACCCTAAGTTTAATATTGAGAGAGATCACAGCAATTGGCAGGGCAGGAAACACACGTATGTGTCTTTCCTAATTCATTTCTAGCTTATCTATCATAAGCTATATGCAATAAAATAAAATGGAAAATATTATTATTAATATTTATTAGTTTATCTAATGAGATGAACTACTTTATACTCATTTTATTTTCCTCTCTTTACAGGAGGACCATGTGAAGTGTGGCAGCGTCTTCTGCAACGTGCGTAGCAGGGACCTCTGCGGCCACCTGGAGTGTAGGATGCACTCCCATTGTTCCATCACCAAGGGATCTCTCAAATATTGGGACCCCCAGGTATGTACCGTGAGCAAAGACTTGGTTAATGAGGCCTTTGAAGACCCCCAGACAGCGGAGTCAAGGTATGCAGCTCGGAATAAGCTGCGCAGATGGGTTCGTGGCTTTCAGAAAAATGCCACGGGGCCTTACCTCCCCAATGAGCGTATGAGGGCCTATCTATTCCCCAAAGCATCTGCGGATGCTGTTATTCCACAGCCTCACCCTAAGATCCCTTGCGTCCAGATCTCCGTGAACACGGATGTCTCGGATGCGATGAAGGACATCCATCTAGATGACGAGAGGATGTCAGAGGTGTCAGAGGACACCAAAAAGGACCTTCTGGCTGAAGGTCAAGAAGAGAAGTCAACGTTGGCTCCTGACACGGAAGAGTATGAAGTCGAAACAGTGTCTGTTTCATCGGTTCCAGCCCCAGAACCAGTGCCCTCTACGTCCTCCGCTCCTCCACCTGATAAGTCGGATAAGACCCTGTCTGCCATGATGGCCATGATGGAGACATTTCAGAAGAAGAGCGAAGAAAGGGAAGCTGCGCTAAGGAAAGAGATTCATCGGCTTGCAGCGGCCCGTGGGTCTCATAGGAGACTCAACGTCAAGGATCTCCCCTCGTGCTCCGAGGTAAACCCATGGAGGCATGCCGAGTACATGCCAATCACGAATGGCAAGATCTTCATCTCAGAAAAGCTGGGAGCTGTGCTTATTGAGGCCCAGCTTTTGAGTCCTATCCTGACTGCTTTGTTCGTCTAAAGGTGGAACCTGTATCCAAAGAGGAAGCAGAGCCCAAGGAGGTCATAGTGCTTGACCATACAAAGGCTCAAGCTTTGTTAGCCAGCAGTCTGAAGGACAGGGGCTTCAACAACTCTAAGGTGGCAGCCCTGAGTAAGAAACACCCTTCCTTTCTTGCTCCAGCGACAATGGCCTTCCCTTTTGCGGAAAAAGGGTTCAAGGTGGTGATTAAGGCAGTGGAAGCTGGGAAACCTTGCCCTACACTGGAGGAGTGTAGGCCCCTTTCCCTAGCCCTGCCTACAGATCACAAGGACTGAAAGGATATTCAGCTTACCTTCTCAGTAGGGAAGTTGGAGGCCGATATCGCTGGACATCAGTTTAGCGAAAACCTCCCCAAGTTGTCTGATTTTCTGCTGCGTAGGGAGCAGGATACGAAGGAAAGGCTTGCTGCCTCTCTGTACCTCCAGGTTACCTTGGAGACAATGACCAGTGAACATAGGTACCCAGATATGTTCATGGTCGTAGCCAAAACATATTTGGCAGCCCTAATTAAAAACTTTTATAGCTTTGTTAGGGCTAGAAGGGCTTGCAGGGAGTTCGTGTTTGACTCGGCTGCGGTAAGACACAAACCCAGGAAGCTGATATATTCCAATATCTGGGGGAAAGACCTCTTCCCGAATGAAGTGGTCAAGGAGATAGTCGACAAGGCCGCCACGAAGAATAGGAATTTTCTCCAGAAGTGGGGCATGTCGGCTAAGAGGAAGTCTTTCCCGGATGAGGGTCCCCAACCGAAACGCAAGACAAAAAGGCCAAGGTTGCCCTCTCGCCCTGCTAGACAACAACAGCAACTTCCCATGACCAAGGTGCCCCAGATGGTGGCACAGCCCAAACCCACCTACCAGATGGTACCCCAGCAGGTGGTGAGACCACTACCTTTCGCCCTAAAGGTAGAGGGTCAAATAGAGGTTCCTCTAGACGTCCCTCGAGAGAAAGAAGGGGTAGGGGAGGACGCGGTCAAGGAGGCAAGCCCTCCGGAAACCAGAAGCAATGAGATGCTTCCGGTAGGAGGAAGACTCCGACTATTTCGGGATCGTTGGACCTTCGATCCAAGGGCCCACAGCCTAATCAAGAACGGACTACGTTGGAGCTGGAAGATAGCTCCACCATCATTTCCTCAATTCTTCCAACACTCCACCCCGTTCTGGAAAAATATACCCGAAAACTCTTGAGCAAACGGGTGATAAGGACGGCAAAGTCCATCAAATTCCAAGGAAGGCTGTTTTGTGTTCCCAAGAAGGACTCGGACAAACTCAGAATCATTCTGGATTTGTCGCCACTCAACAAGTTCATAAAAAACGACAAGTTCAAGATGCTGACCTTTCAACACATAAGGGCCCTACTGCCCAAAAGGGCATACACAGTCTCCATAGACATGGCAGAGGCCTATTGGCACATTCCAATCAATCGCCAACTCTCCTCCTACCTAGGATTCAGGCTACAAAAAAGAAAGTACGCTTTCAGAGCCATGCCCATCGGACTAAACATAGCCCCAAGGATCTTCACGAAGCTTGCAGAAGCAGTCGTTCAACAACTACGCCTAGAAGGTGTCCAGGTGATATCCTACCTAGACAATTGGCTGGTGTGGGCAGCATCCGAGACAAAATGCATGCTAGCATCCAAGAAAGTGATCCAGTTCCTGGAACATCTGGGAATCAAGATCAAAACCAAAAAGTCTCGACTATCTCCAGCTCAGAAGTTTCAATGGCTAGGTACAGTATACATTGGAACTTAAAGTCGCATCGCCTCTCCATTCCATTACAGAAGAGGAGAGAGATGGCGGGATCTGTCAAGAGACTACTAAAATCCAACAGGATTTCAAGACGCCAACAGGAGAGAGTGCTGGGCTCCCTTCAGTTTGCATGTGACAGACCCAGTGTTAAGAGCGCAGCTAAAAGATGCATCAGGAGTTTGGAGAAGATACGCATCAAACGCTCGAAGAGATCTAAGATGACCAATACCGATCCGACTACGATCACTTTTCAAGCCATGGTCGGAGGCCAAGAACTTGAAGAGGTCAATGCCTCTGCAATCGCCTCCACCCTCAGTCATCATCCACACGGACGCATCATTGGAAGGATGGGGAGGTCCCTCTCATCAATGGAAAGTTCAGGGAACTTGGTCCTCTCTATTCAAGACCTTCCACATCAACATTTTGGAGGCCATGGCAGTGTTCATCACACTGAAGAAATTATCCCCTCGCCCTTCAGTCCACATAAGACTGATTCTGGACAGCGAGGTGGTAATGAGATGCCTGAATCGTCAAGGCTCGAGATTACCTCAACTCAACCAGGTAATGTTGGCCTTCTTCCGCTTGGCGGAAAAGAAGAGATGACAATTATCAGCAGTTCACCTTCAAAGGTTCCGCAATGTAATGGCGGACGCTCTATCCAGGCTAGCTCTGATAGAGTCAGAATGGTCCCTAGACGCAACATCATTCTCCTTCATCTTACATCAAGTCCCAGAACTGCAGATCGACCTCTTCGCGACGAGCGACAAGAAGAAACTTCCTCGGTATGTGGCCCCATACGAGGACCCTCTAGCAGAATCAATGGACATGGCATCCATTAAATTCTGCTAGAGTTGGACCAGGATTTATCTGTTCCCTCCATACAACCTGCTGACGAAGGTCCTCAACAAGCTGAAATCTCTTCAAGGAACAGCAGCCCTAGTGGCTCCCAAGTGGCCTCGGGGCAGCTGGTTCCCTCTAGTATTGGAATTGCAGCCAAGGCTGATTCCCCTGCCGGACCCAGTTCTGTCTCAACAAGTACAGAAGTAGACTGTCTTCGCTTCATTACAGAAAACCCAAGACCTTCATCTCATGATTTTCTCTCCCTAGCAGTAAGAAAAGGGTTTGGGATCTCGAAAGAAAGTAAAGACCTCTTAGAGGAATATAAGTCTAAATCTACCAGAAGGCAATATGAGTCGTCGTGGAAGAAGTGGGTGGCTTTTGTCAAGGCAAGAAAACAAAAAGAAATCTCTACAGATTTCTGTTTATCTTTCTTTATTCATCTTCATGAACAAGGTTTAGCAGCCAACACGATAACTACGTGTAAATCTGCCTTGACTAGTCCCTTGCTTTACGTTTTCCAAGTAGACTTTTCTAATTAAATTTTTAACAAGATCCCTAAGGCCTGTGCTAGGCTTAGGCATGCAGCACCTCCAAAGCCCATTTCATGGTCCTTGGATAAAGTACTACATTTTGCTTCAATATTGAATAACGAAAATTGCTCTCTGAAAGATTTGACTCAAAAAGTTATATTCTTGTTTGCTCTTGCCTCAGGGGCTAGAGTTAGTGAGATGGTGGCCCTTTCACGGGAAGAAGGCCATATCCAGTTTACTGAAATGGGAGAACTGAATCTCTTTCCTGATCCAACGTTTCTCGCCAAGAACGAGCTACCCACCAAGAGGTGGGGTCCCTGGAGAATCTGCCCTCTGAAGGAAGATGTCTCACTGTGTCCAGCAGTGTCTAAAGGTCTATCTTCTTAGAACTTCAGGGGAGGACAGCTCTTTAAAGGAGAAACATCGGGCTCAAACTTATCCCTGAAACAACTAAGGGCGAAGATCACCTACTTTATTCGCAGAGCGGATCCTGACAGTACACCCGCAGGTCATGATCCTAGGAAAATTGCTTCATCGTTGAATTTTTTCAGCTCATGGATTTCGAGAGCCTTCGCTCGTTTACTGGATGGAAGTCATCCAGAGTGTTTTTCAAGCACTACGAGAAGCAAGTGCAAGAATTAAAGAGATACGTGGTGGTGGCAGGTAGTGTACTAAAACCTGTCGCTTAGTGCTGCGAGGAACAGTGAATTATTTGGGACTATAATTCTATAAGGTGTACATGTTGACACATTATAGTGCAACATAGTAAGTGAAATGTCCTCAAAGTGACATTATGGACTGTTCCCGTGTATAAAGGTGAAAAAACATAGACTTAACACTTGTGCCGTGTGTTTTTACACAAGTGTAATAGACAGACTTTCTCAGAAAAATATTAAATTTTCAACTGAGTGGCATTAACTTTTGTTTTCAGATGAAACAAGTATTTCTGATTTAGCCTGTATGTTCTATGTTTATAAATTCTATTCACTTGCATTTTTTATGTTATTATGAAATGTATGGTGAATTTTTATTTATTGATTGACACTAAATGTCTAATTGTTTTTTGCGTCTTATTTCGCCCCAAACATATATAAATAAAGTTATGTATGAGCATTACTTTTATTCCTTACTATTCTGCATAATTACACTGAACGACGGTAGTAACTTTGTTCTTAAATGTAAACAAACCCTTTTCTGGATAGGCTTACCTTGTTTCAATACAGATATAAACTTGTCTGTTGTGGTATACAGCTGGGCTGATATACAGTACCATAGATGCTATGGTGGCTTACGTGAACCTGTGTTCGTTTTTAAAATACAAACTTTGGCTAAAGGCATACAGTGAGACCTGTATGTCCCTTTGGTTGCTAGGTTGGTCATATGAAATATGCAAACTTCGAGATTTTTCCCGAGTCTAGGATGACTCTTCCCTGTAGGGGGCAGGAAGCACTAACATAGTTCATGATTAGAAGCAATGACATATAATGGTAACGTCATAGGTCTCTAAGGTCTGAGTGACCAAGGAAATATTGTCTTGAGGTTTAAGGCACAACTAGGAAATCCACGGATACATTAACGCTCTTGTAAACTTCCATCAGGACGACATGGCCTGAGCCCAAAAAAGGGATTTTGAGGGAAGCGAAAAATCTACTTTTGGGTGAGATAGCCATGTATGTCATCCTGATGGACCCCTCCTCCTTTCCATGAAAGACCTTGGCAGGATCCCTCCCAATAATACTGTATCTATAGCACCGGGTCAACGCTACAAGGAATATAGATGGCGGCGATTGTGGCGCCATCTGAGTACTCAAAGTGTAACGGAGGAAGGAAACCTTATCAACGACTCCTCTTTTAATTTGCCACTTTTCCCCCTCGAAGCATAAACGCTATGCGGGGTACAGATTGCTATGTGGCGTGTCAAGAATATGTCCCCTGATATGCGATATCCTAAAAAGAAACTTTAAGGATATTCGCGCCAGGAATTAGAATTCTGGAGACCTTAAGTTGAATTCTCTGGGAATATCACTGTAGTCAATATACCCTAGGAAGCTACTTAAAGGAACCTTCCATTAGAACGACATGGCTATCTCACCCAAAAAATAGATTTTTCGCTTCACTCAAAATCCGTTTTTTCTCCCCCTTCTTTAATAGAATGGAGAGGTTGTGACTCCAAGTTCCCATGGATTCACAGCCATTGAAACTCGTGAGCTGGAGAAAAGCGAGACTTCTAGCGACTGGTCTTGAGACCCAGGTGTTCCAGGAACTGGATCACCTTTCCAACCGCTTGCAGACAAATAGTCTTGGATACTGCCCGCACCTGCCAATCGTCCAGGTATGCTACTACCTGTACTCCTTCGGAGCGCAGCTGCTGGACGATCGTGTCCGTGAGTCTTGTGAATACCTTTGGGGCTATATTTAGTCCAAAGGGCATGGCTGTGAAGACAAATTTTGTCTTCTGTAGCCTGAATTCTAGGTAGGAGGAGAGGGGGCGATTGGCTGGTAGGTGCCAGTAAGCATCTGCCAGGTCTATTGGGACTATATACGCCACTTTTTTTGGTAAAAGGGTCCTTATGTATTGCATTGTAAGTATCCGGAACTTGTTGTTCTAGATGAACTTGTTGAGTAGAGACAAGTCTAGAATGACTCTGGGTCTGTCCGAGTCCTTCTTGGGAACATAAAACAGCCTTCCCTGAAATTTTTGAAAGGTGGGGTGGATTTCGTTCCATTTCCAACTAAGTCCATTCATAATTTGGCTGTAGACCCAGGGATTGAAGGTCCAACGATCCCGAAAGTGGAAAGTCTGCCTCCTACCTGGAACCTCACATTGTTTAGAGGTTCCTGAGGACATATTTCCGTGACCTCGTCTTCCTCCATCCTTGGGGCAAGTGCCTTTCAAAGCCTGGAATAAATACAGGTGACTGGCTACCAGATGATGAGAGACCATCTAGAAGGTGGTTTACGGCTGGACTACCATTTGAGGCACCGTGATCATGGTCACGGTCGGAAAATGAAATTTTAATTATAAAATAAATTTTTGAATATACTTACCCGGTGAATATATAATAGCTGCTGCTCCAGCGGCTCGACAGAAAACACACACAAAAACTCGCGAGCGATCGCTATGAAGGTTGCGGGTGTGCCCACCAGCGCCAACTATCGGCCAGATACCGCATATGCATGTAAACAGACCCAATTTTTCTCATCCCGCTGGGTCTCTATCGAGGCCTTTAATTTATATATTCACCGGGTAAGTATATTCAAAAATTTATTTTATAATTAAAATATCATTTTTAAATATTTAACTTAGCCGGTGAATATATAATAGCTGATTCACACCCATGGTGGTGGGTAGAGACCAGAGTTAATTAAGTTTACAGCGTATATGCTTAGAGTTTTTGACAGTTATATCATAACAAAACCCAAATATATAAAGGTACCTGGTAAGGAAGTTGACTTAGACGATTACTCTGCCTTATTAGTCTGTCTTCCTCACGAAGCCCAGCGATCCTCTTAGGATGCTGAAAGATTCCCAGGAGCTGAAGTATTAAGGGCTGCAACCCATACAACAGGACCTCATCAAACCCCTAATCTGGGCGCTCTCAAGAAATAACTTTGACCACCCGCCAAATCAACCAGGATGCGAAAGGCTTCTTAGCCTTCCGTACAACCCAAAAAACAATATTAAAAACATTTCAAGAGACAGATTAAAAAGGATATTGGGATTAGGGTAATGTAGTGGTAGAACCCTCACCCACTACTGCACTCGCTGCAACGAATGGACCCAGTGTGTAGCAGTCCTCGTAAAGAGTCTGGACATCTTTTAAGTAAAATGACGCGAACACTGACTTGCTTCTCCAAAAAGTCGCGTCCATAATACTTTGCAGAGATTTATTTTGCTTGAAGGCCACGGAGGTTGCTATAGCTCTAACTTCGTGCGTCTTAACCTTAAGCAAACATCGGTCTTTCTCATTCAAGTGAGAATGAGCTTCTCGTATTAAAAATCTGATAAAATATGACAAAGCATTCTTTGACATAGGCAATGATGGTTTCTTAACTGAGCACCAAAATGCCTCAGATTTACCTCGTAATGACTTAGTACGAGCTAAATAGAACTTAAGAGCTCTAACAGGACATAATACTCTTTCCAGTTCGTTGCCTACGATCTCTGATAAGCAAGGAATATCAAAAGATTTAAGCCAAGGACGAGAAGGCAGTTCATTTTTGGCCAGGAAACCAAGTTGAAGTGAACAAGTGGCTTTTTCTGTAGAAAAGCCGATGTTCTTACTGAAGGCATGAAGTTCACTGACCCTTTTAGCCGAAGCCAAGCACACTAGGAAAAGTGTCTTGAGGGTGAGATCCTTCAGGGAGGCTGAATGTAATGGCTCAAACCTGTCTGACATGAGGAACCTTAGGACCACGTCTAAGTTCCATCCAGGAGTTGCCAAACGACGTTCCTTAGAGGTCTCGAAAGACTTAAGGAGATCTTGGAGATCTTTATTGTTGGAAAGATCTAAGCCTCTATGTCGAAAGACCGAAGCCAACATGCTCCTGTAGCCCTTAATCATGGGAGCTGAAAGGGAGCGAACCTTTCTCAGATGTAAAAGAAAATCTGCGATTTGGGCTACAGAGGTACTGGACGAGGACACAGATGCTGACTTGCACCAGTCTCGAAAGACTTCCCACTTCGACTGGTATACTCTAATGGTAGAAGCTCTCCTCGCTCTTGCAATCGCACTGGCTGCCTCCTTCGAAAAGCCTCGAGCTCTTGAGAGTCTTTCGATAGTCTGAAGGAAGTCAGACGAAGAGCGGGGAGGCTTTGATGGACATTCTTTACGTGGGGCTGACGTAACAGATCTACCCTTAGAGGAAGACTTCTTGGAAAGTCTACCAGCCATTGAAGTACCTCGGTGAACCACTCTCTCGCGGGCCAGAGGGTAGCAACCAACGTCAACCTTGTCCCTTCGTGAGAGGCGAAATTCTGCAGTACCTTGTTGACTATCTTGAATGGTGGGAATGCATATAAGTCCAGAAGAGACCAATCCAGTAGAAACGCGTCTATGTGGATTGCTTCTGTATCTAGGACTGGAGAGCAATAGATTGGTAACCTTTTGGTCAACGACGAGGCAAAGAGGTCTATGGTGGGTTGACCCCAAGTAGCCCAAAGACTCTTGCCCACGTCCTTGTGGAGGGTCCATTCCGTGGGTATCACCTGACCCCTCCGACTGAGACAGTCTGCCAAGACGTTCAAGTCCCCCTGGATGAATCTCGTCAACAGGGAGATGCCTCGATTTCTTGACCATAAGAGAAGGTCCCTTGCGATCTCGAGCAGCGTGAAGGAGTGTGTGCCTCCTTGCTTGGAGATGTACGCCAAAGCTGTGGTGTTGTCTGAGTTGACCTCTACCACTTAGTTTCGAAGAAGCTTTCGAATATCATCAAGGCCAAGTGGACTGCTAATAGCTCCTTGCCGTTGATGTGCATGCTCTTCTGACTTGAGGTCCACAGACCTGAGCATTCCCGACCGTCCAGGGTCGCACCCCAACCCAAATCCGACGCGTCTGAGAACAACACGTGGTTTGGGTTCTTGACTGCTAGGGATAGTCCCTCTCTCAGACTGATATTGCTGTCCCACCATTTCAGGCATGCCTTTACTGGTTCAGAGACTGGGAATGATACCGTCTCTAACGTCTTGTCCTAGTTCCAGTGAGAGGCTAGATGGAACCGGAGAGGCAGAAGGTGTAGTCTCCCTAGTGAGACAAACTGCTCCAGGGATGAGAGAGTCCCTACGAGACTGTTCCAACTCCTGACTGAACAAACGTTTTCTTTTCAGCATTAGTTGGACTTCGAGCAGGGCTTGTTCTATTCGGTGGCAGACGGAAAAGCCCGAAAAAACTGGACTGCGAATCTCCATCCCCAAATATAGAATAATCTGGGATGGGATCAGTTGGGACTTTTAGGTTGACCAAAAGTCCCAACTCCCTGGCCAGACTCAACGTCCAATGTAGATCCTGCAGACAGCGAAGACTGGACGATGCTCTGAGAAGCCAGTCGTCCAAGTACAGGGAGGCTCGGATCCCCGATAGATGGAGGGATTTTGCCACATTCCTCATGAGCCTCGTAAACACGAGAGGAGCAGGACTGAGGCCAAAGCACAGGGCTCGAAACTGGTACCCCACATTCCTGTAAACAAACCTCAGAAACGGTTGGGAATCCGGGTGTATAGGAATGTGGAAGTATGCCTCCTGAAGGTCGAGAGAGACCATCCAATCGCCTTCCATTAATGCTGTCAAGACAGCCTGGTAGACTTCATCGTGAAGTTTGTCTTGACAATGAACACATTGAGCGCACTTGCCTCTGACGTACTCCTGCAGTGAACATGGCTGCCAGATCATTGGAGCCATCCCTGAGGGACTTGTTCCTGCAGAGAACGTGGCTGTCAGATCATTGGAGCCATCCCTGAAAGCCTTGTTTATGCATGACATAATTGTACAGCAAACCTTCAAACGCTCGAAAAAACTCCTAACAGGAGATGGTCTAGCTCTGAAGTCGACCATAAAATCTTGGAGCGACTCATGGCCAGGCGCCAGGGAGAGTCTATACGGTTTGAGAAGTCTATCTGGGCAAAGGCAGGAACTCCCAAGCCGAGAACTTCTCCCGTGTCATATCAGACTCTCGCTCTATAAGCCAGCTTAAAAGT
This sequence comes from Palaemon carinicauda, assembly GCF_036898095.1. Taxonomy (NCBI): domain Eukaryota; kingdom Metazoa; phylum Arthropoda; class Malacostraca; order Decapoda; family Palaemonidae; genus Palaemon; species Palaemon carinicauda. Next base: position 126,617,319 of record NC_090727.1, on the reverse strand, counting down.
AGGGAAAGCAAAGGCTGTCTCCCCCAAACTCCTCCTGGTGATAAACCAGCCGCCTAGCAAACGTAAAGCTCTCTTAGAAGAGCGAGAGAGCACTAGCTTATAAAACAACGGCTTCGAAGTAGCTAGGCCTAGTGTAAACTCTGACGTTTAGGCGAACGAGGAGCAGCAGTTACAAAAAGATCCGGACAAAGATCCTTAAAAATCAGCATGATTTATTTAAAGTCCATAGAGGGCTGAGCAGCTTTAGGCTCCTCTCCGTCTGACAGAGTCCTCAAGGGAATATCAGTAGGAGGGGGAACAGCAACTTCCTCATCTGAAGGAACCATGTCCGACAATAGCCGAGTCTCAAGCAAGGGAGAGACCTGCCGTGGTGGCAATGCTTGACAAACAGAGTCCACACGCAAAGGAGCAACAGTAGCAGTCAAGGACGCTATGTCATGTAACTGCTTAAAGGACTGACCAGCAACAACCAACAGGTGCGGGAGGACGCTCGACGTCAACTCGAGACTGCCTTGACTGCCTTGACTGCCTAGACTGAGCAGTCAAAACAACTCTTGACTGCGGTGCTTGACGCTCAACGTCAAAACAAGTCAACTTCGCTGGTTGGCGAACGTCCTGAACGTCAACAAGAGCATGCGGCAGCGGCTGAACGTCCACAAGCGGCTGAAAGTCAACACTGGACTGCATCGAGTGAGGCTCTACAAAACGTGACTGACGTGACTTTGTAACGTCAACGTCAACAGGACGAGCAAAGGTTCGTTTGGGCGGCTGACGGCCAGGATCTCGATCAGCTAAGCGGCGAGGATCATCGTGAACCTGCTCAGCAGAATAGTCCTCCATAAGAGAGGCAAGCTTATTCTGCATGTCTTGCCGTAAACCCATTTAGGATCAACGGGAATGGTTGCGGTAAGAGACGAGGGTAACGTCTGTGACTGCAAAACCTTGCCTACAAAAAGACTCTCGGAGCCTGTGTTACGCTTTTGTTTAGGCGGCGAGCAGTCTTCCGATGACTGCATAGGGTCAGAGCTGTCCTAATAGTTAAAACCAGGACGCTGGACCTGTCCTGAAAGGACTGACTTTCGCTTAAAGGGCCTCGAAACCTTGTTCCACGGTTTCTTATGCGAAAAGCCTTCGGATGACGAGGAGAAAAACGTCTCGCTCGTCTTATGGTAGAGGCGGTGTTGATGAGACACGCCTGAAACCATAGAGGGAACGTCTGTTCGCTGATCAAGTCCTCTCGAACCCATAAGTCGTACGACATTACTTCTCCCCTGGGCTTGGGAGCTTGCAAGAGGTCTCGGACTAGGCGAACGACAGGCACAAACAGACGAACCCTCGGTCGCAACACTGATAACACTTTGCGCAATTATCACTTTATCACTACGATTTTCTGTTTTGCACTTATTTCACTGAAATCGAATTTTTTAACAATTCACATTAGGTATGAATAAAACTGATTTCTCCCTGAAGCACGCAATTCTACCCTCATCAAAAGGTTATAATTGCGAAATCAGTCGTATAATGTAAGCACATTAATACAAGCAAAAAACAGTAAACATATTTTAAGATAAAAAGATCAGTGGCTGGGAAGGAGACTAAACACTAGTTCATTCAAAACTACGTTTTCAATCTCTCACCGTAAAGTGCCTTGGGACGAGAATAAAAACTAAAAACGTTTTATCCTTTCTCCCCGTACAGAGACTAGGGACGAGAGTAAAAAACTGGCTCGAGAACAACGTTACTCGCTTGGGACGAGAATAAAGATCGGAACGTTCTCTCTCCTCTCTCTCTCTCCGTCTCTATTTCACACCTAAGAGAAGAGCCCACTTACCTTACGTCAATAAACAGGTTATTTGACCAAAGGAAAAAACTGAAAGGTTTTTCAATTAAAAAGTTCCTTTAAAATAGTATTTAAAACATTTAGGCTTTGAAAGAAGAATGAACAAAACGTCAGAATCGATTTACTCTTTCTGCAAAGTGAAACCGTGATACTCTCTCTCTCTATCGTAACGATAGAGCGCAAACTGCGTAGCATAAATAAACTAAACGTTAGTTCATCTTTGAAACAGTACGAAGACTATTCAAAGAAAATCTTTCATAAAATATCTACTAAAAAATATTCATTTAATAAGTTTTAAATCATTTGCTCTTTAAAAGTTATTTACGATTGAAAGAGCTCAACGTTGTTTAACTTCGGTTTCCAAGTTAGGACCGCCTACTCTCAGGAAAGGTCGCATATAAACAAATCATTAAAATTTATCTTGATGTTTATTATAAATGGAAAGCTAATCGAAGAGGCCTAATAAAGGCGGTTGAGATATAAAATATATAGAGGAAAATCTATAATTAATTTATAACGTGATAAGATAATTGCTAAAAGCCTAAAACACACTTCCGTACTAAGGGAAGGGTCGGCCATTTAAAAGTCAAAGAAAGTCCAAAAAAAAAACAATCCAAAGTCATCAAAAATTAAATCTATCCAAAAACGAGTTCAAGATTTAAGTTGAAGATAAAACACCTGCACTGCGAAAGCTCAAACCAAAAGGAAGTACTTCACCAAATATGTTGAGAAAACTCCAGGTTATACAGCGAGTATTGATACGTCTTGTCGTTAAGGCCGACAGAGAAAAAATTGGGTCTGTTTACATGTATATGCGGTATCTGGCCGATAGTTGGCGCTGGTGGGCACACCCGCAACCTTCATAGCGATCGCTCGCGAGTTTTTGTGTGTTTTTTCTGTCGAGCCGCTGGAGCAGCAGCTATTATATATTCACCGGCTAAGTTAAATACTTAAAATTGTGCAGTTCTAATGATGATTTCCTCTTTGCAGTCATGCCCCACTTTTGGAGCAGGTTTCCATTCTCCGTGGTGGCTTTGGTAATGACCTCTTGGACCATTTCCTGTGGGAAAGGGTCTATGCCCCAGATACATGATGAAATCAATTTTCTGGGTTCGTGTTTCACCGTTGATGCGACAAACACATGGTCTCTACCGGTCCTTTTTTGACCCACGAAAAACATACAAATCCATCACAAGGGTGGGGCGTTATTAAAGGCCTGCACACATTTCTTAAGCGGTTCTGACGAGACAGGGAGGCGATAAGCTTATCTTTCGTCTCCTGTTCCCTTCACAAGGGATGGTTTGGCAACTTTGGAAGGTTCTCGTTAAACTGCTGACCTGCTATCTCCGGATCCAACTTCAAGACGGAGAAGGTTAGATGTACTTCTTTCCACTTTTCCTTGCAGGTGGGCATAGCTAGAGACCTTTCTCTATGATTGGGCAGGGTTTTCCCTCTTCGACTGCTCTTCTAACACAGTCTAGGGCTTTCCCCAAAAGGGAGGAAGGCTCATGAGGCAGGAGCAATGACAGTTGGATGCTTCTTGTTCACTGCTGAGACTTTGGAGTTATTATATCCGGCCCCTTTCTGGGTCTTGGTAAGGATGGCTTGGGCCTTGTCATGTTCGAGGACAATGACTTCCTTCGGTATAGCCTCCTCGCGGGATGTAGGTTCATCTCGTAGTCTCACAAAGCAATCTGGGTACGCTGAAAGCTGGGCCAGAATTGAAGCTCTTCAAGGGGATTGTGCCCCAACTTCTAGGAGATATAAAGCTTCCTATTCAACCTGGCCATGTGTTCCGTCTACCCCCAGGGGTTGGTTCGGAACAGTGAGGTAGGACAGATATTTTAGGGGGCTTAGCGGAGACCCTGGAAGCGCCAGGGCGTTTCCTTCCCTGTACCTCTCTTTCCCTCTCTTTGAGATCTTGCTTATTCTCCTCTTGTTCCTTCTAGAACAGTGTCAGCACCTGCTGGATCGACTCTACGAGTGTTTTTCTCCTGCCGAACTGCCTAGTCAGTTGGGGAGTTGGGGTTGGAGAGGTTGACGGCATAAGTTAATATGCCGGCACAGTGAGCTGAGGTACCTCAGTCATCGTCAAAACGGATCCTTCTTCCTCCATGGGTGGTTGAACCACACCTTATACAGGCCCTTCTTGCAGTAGGTCCTGTCTGGTGTCAATGGACGCCTCTGACATCCGATCTTGTTGGATGTCCAAGCTTTGCAGTGCCTGTTGATATCCGTGTCCACCGTCCGTTGGATAGAGGGAGGCTGGACCTGTGCCTGAGGCACAAACGTATTCGACAGAGCCTTAAGGAACAGTAGGCACTTAAAATTTTTTTTAGGTAAGTAAGGTCCCTGAAAGTTCTTCTGGAAGCCTTATACTCACCTTTGTTGGCTTTCTCTTGCTGTATCCCTTGACTCCACAGTGTCAGGGATGTCTTTTACAAAGACGTCGGTCAGCAAGGTCAAGCAATTGGAGGGACCTTTCGGGTCCCAGAACCTCAGGGATCCAGATACGATGCGGCAGAGGCATAAGACCCGTACACCGTATGCCCACAAAAGTTCTTACTCTTGTGGTTGCAGAACACCCCTGTACACTTCGCCATCGGCTCCTCCTGTAAGGAAGAGAAGGGTAAATGAGTATTAGGTTGTTTATATTATTGATATAAAATATGCTAAAAATACGGGTTCCAGTACCTCAGGGATCCAAATACAATGCAGCGGGGAGCACGAGACCTGCACATCTTGTGGCCATAAAAGGTACTACTTTTGTGGTTGCAAAACATGGCTGCACACTTCACCTTGCCCTCCTCCTGTAAGGAAGGAAAGAGTGAAATGAGTATAGGGTAATTTATCATACTGATAATTATTCATATGTAGTAAATAGTAATCATTACTATTATAATTGTAGGTTAGGATAGTAAGCTAGAAAGGAAATAGGAAAGACCCCTATCTGTGTTTCTTGTCCAGGCAATTGCTGTGACCTCCCTCAATATTAATATTTTAAAATTCCCTTATTAGGGAAATACAGGGTGGAATACCTCTCGTACGTAGAGCTGGAGTCAGTGTATACTAGCACTAACTCTCCCACAAGTGAATATTAATACTGAAGGGTAAAGATTTTTATGTTCTGATGATCTAGGATACATCAGAATGTTGAAGGAATACTTCACTTCAACATTTGCTTAGCGGTCTCAACAATGGACTGTGAAAGGATACACAGAATATGTTGGAAAATCATACTACTGTATATTATATACTGTAGTTTTCTAACTGCTGTATTTCTATACTGCTGGAATACTGGCTACTGTATAGTCTTATACTGTAGTTCTGCCGGCATACTACCGGCTAGGCTAGTACCTGGCAGCACTAACCGACAGAGAAAGAGAAAGAATGGATAGAAGGGCTACCGTATTATTATAGTTTAGTACAATAATAAGGGTTGTAGGGACTACTGTCTCTACTGCCTTCTTTCCAGAATGAGGATTCAAATGGAAGGGGAAAGAATGTATTTATTCTAGCTTCCATCCAGCCACAATATCTGTTGCTGGGTGCACAGGGTTTGTGGATGGCAGTCCAAGAGAGGACAGAAGAATACCCAAAGTTGTAATGGGTCTCCCACTGGCAGCCGTCATGGCCGGCACAACCTTTCCCGGAGCCTTGCTTCCAATAGGGGAACGGTCGAAGCAGCAATCTAGCCGCCTTTGTAGGAGCCCGCCCGGCATCGTAATCAGCCCAGCAAGCGGGGAGATTATAGAATACCGGCCACAGATGTTGTGACGGCACTAAAGGACAGAAGGGGAAGGGAAAGTGTCTTATATTTTTGCATAGAAAGAAGGCGGCACATCTGCCTCCCACTGTCAGCAGCAAAACAAGGAAACATAGTTTCCTATGATGGCGCCGTCTTAGGCGGCAGAAGAATAACGATTCCTCAGCCTAAGACATTGCCGGATATAAGACACGTCTTCTAGACCACAAGGGAGAAGGTAGCGGCAACTGTACTACCACTTTCGGTAGTGGACTAGAGAAGCCGGCCTTCCTATGCTGGCAACTGTGAAACCAGCAGGGGAATGACTAATCCCCCATCGGTAGAGTTGCCGACAACAAGACTGAATACTCTGAGTTACTGTCGAATTCAAAGCCAGGACACTCACCGGCAAAGAGGAAGACAGAAACACTATCTCAGTCAAGCCGGAGTACACTACTCTATGGCAAGACCAAAGATAGTGTTGCCGCCTAATGGCAGCACTCAGAGGGAAGGAAGGGTTTATCCTTAAATCTCTAAAAGAGACGAGTATCGAATTATGTTAGTAATTCTATATGTGCTATCTCCGATAGAATTAATAAAGTGATACAAGAGGATAAACGATGTTAACGTTACTAAAGTATACTAAAACACATTAGGCTAGCCTAACTCGAGTCGGGATCTCGGCTACACTACGTCACCGAGGCCCTATCGTATACTATCGAAACGTTTAACAGAAGAGGAAATATTACATGTGTAATCTTATCTTCACTAGTATAATTTGCCTAAATAGCTATACAGTAATTCATTAAAGCTAAATACCGGGGACGTCCTACTACTAACTAAATAAAGTATTTATGGCGTACGACAGTGGTCCAAAATGGCCACCGCCAATGATGGCTCTGCTCCACTAAACACATCTAAATTATGCTAATCTAACTGTGAGAAGGGAGCCAAAATTTATACACAGTTAAGATTAAATACTCAACTTTCCAGAGGATGAAGATGCTGGAGATTACATAATAATAATCCTTGAAATGGTAACAAAACCAAGAGCAGTTGGGAGATACACCATGCTTAATTCACTACTACAAAAGGAATAGTTTGCCGGGGTGGTATGGGGAGGGGATCCACCGGGTAACCTTGATAACGGCTCCCCTTCAATTTTGCAACTCTTCCCCTCAAAGCGAAAACTCTATTTGGGGTGAAGATTGCCATGTGTCGTATCAAGAAATACGTCCCCTAATATTATGGGATATCCTTAAAAGTTATATTTAAGGATACTCGCGCCAGGAGTTAGAATTCTGGAAACTTGTGGTCAATTCTCTGGGAGTATCACTAAAGCCAAATATCCCTTAGAAAGCTGCCTAAAGGAACCTTCCATCAGGACGACATGGCTGAGCCCAAAAATGGCTTTACACACAAACTATGTTTATGTAGATACTGCCGTGTTTGTTTACATTACGCTGTGAACAAATGAACGAAGGTTATTTCATAGTTTCGTTACCAAATTCAAGGATAGAAACTTAACTGTATCTACTTTATGAATTCTTGAATAGTGTTAAATGAAATGCAGATGATTATTTTATTAGCTAAACTGAATGAGGCCACCATTTTTTTTCGTTACGACTGACATATGGTCGAATATCCTACTGAAAGTAATATTTTTCAACCAATTGTGATGCTATCTATTTCTGATGTCATAGTGTACAATACTGAAACATTGGTTCGTAAATTATTACCGTAATGTACTGCTTGGTAAATTTACATTGAAACAGTAAAAATTTATTTAGAAAGTGAAATAGTTTACTTTACTATTCACATGAAAAACTATTTATTTACGACACGCGATTGGCTGCATCAGATGAGAGTCCCTCCCTCTCTCAAATATATAATGGAAAACAATTTACTGTAAATTCTAGGTAAAGTAAACAATAAAATACCCAACTGTAACTTATGTTTTGAACCAATTCTGATGCCATTCATTTCTGATGTCATAGTGAACAATACTGGAAAAAAAATCTCTCTGAAACAATTCTGATGCGACCCATTTCTAATGGCATAGTGTACAATACTGGAAAAAATATATATATGTATCTCTCTCTCTCCCTCTATTAACCAAATCTGATGCAATCCATTTCTGATGCCATAGTGCATAGTGTACAATACTGGGAAAAAAAATTATCTCTCTCTCTCTCTCTCTCTCTCTCTCTCTCTCTCTCTCTCAACCAATTCTGATGCGATCCATTTCTGATGCCATAGTGCATAGTGTACAAAACTGGGAAAAAAATTCTCTCTCTCTCTCTCTTTGAACCAATTCTGATGTGATCCATTTCTGATGCCATAGTGCATAGTGTACAAAACTGGGAAAAAAATTCTCTTGCGATCCATTTCTGATGCCATAGTGCATAGTGTACAAAACTGGGAAAAAAATTCTCTCTCTCTCTCTCTTTGAACCAATTCTGATGTGATCCATTTCTGATGCCATAGTGCATAGTGTACAAAACTGGGAAAAAAATTCTCTCTCTCTCTCTCTCTCTCCTCTCTCTCTCTCTCTCTCTCTCTCTCTCTCTCTCTCTCTCTCTCTCTCTCGTTATTTTATATTTTTATCGTTATTACAAGAAGCTATTTCAACTTTATATTCTAGCTTGCACACTCTCTCTCTCTCTCTCTCTCTCTCTCTCTCTCTCGTTATTTTATATTTTTATCGTTATTACAAGAAGCTATTTCAACTTTATATTCTAGCTTGCACACACACACACTCTCTCTCTCTCCCTCTCTCTCTCTCGTTATTTTATATTTTTATCGTTATTACAAGAAGCTATTTCAACTTTATATTCTAGCTTGCACACACACACACTCTCTCTCTCTCTCTCTCTCTCTCTCTCTCTCTCTCTCGTTATTTTATATTTTTATCGTTATTACAAGAAGCTATTTCAACTTTATATTCTAGCTTGCACACACACACACACACTCTCTCTCTCTCTCTCTCTCTCTCTCTCGTTATTTTATATTTTTATCGTTATTACAAGAAGCTATTTCAACTTTATATTCTAGCTTGCACACACACACACTCTCTCTCTCTCTCTCTCTCTCTCGTTATTTTATATTTTTATCGTTATTACAAGAAGCTATTTCAACTTTATATTCTAGCTTGCACACACACACACACACACTCTCTCTCTCTCTCTCTCTCTCTCTCTCTCATGCGATCCATTTTTTATGTCATAGTGTACAATACTGGAAAAAAATCTCTCTCTCTCTCTCTCTCTCTCTCTCTCTCCCCCTCTCTGTGTGCGTGTGTGTGTGTGTGTGTCTGTCACCGGAGTCGGGAGTGGCGCTCATTTTGAAATTGTAATTCCATGGAGTTTGAACATATTTTTTACTTGCTGTAGTTGCGTTCATAAGTCTGGAAGTTTGCACCTTTGGAACTGTCTGTACCCAGAAATGGTATTCTCTGTCTGCAATGACTACTCGAAGGAATGACGTGCTAGGACCTGAGTTAGTATCCCTCAGGATGATCCTTCAGGTCGATAGTGATCATTAAGTCCATGGGCCTGATTGCTCACCAGACCACGGCTGCGGTCTCCATTTTGAACAAGGTTTAGAAGACAAGCTCATTCAAGGCAGATAGGTGGATGACTGGTCTCCAGCCTCTGGATGCCTTCTCGAAAAAAAAAAAAGCTATTGTCCCCTTTCTGAGGTTATTGATGATACTGCGACAATGGCTACACTGCTTTATCCTAAATAGAGGATTAGGATAGTTGAGGTTGCTGAAAGGATACTGCATACTGAGGAAGCGTGTCCTGCCAATCCTTCCTCAGTCGCTCTGTTGTGGCATCCACATCTTCATGAGGGAAACAACGCAGGACTTTTGAGAGGCGTTTCGAAGTTCCAACCCCTAACGACAGCCTATATTCTGTATGAATCTCGCAGCTATGGCATCTCAGCATTTGAGGACCCAATTGGCCCACTGATTTGCTGCCTGGTGCATCAGGAATTCAATGGCTCTTGCACCACATAGCTCGCTGCTTGTCAGGATCTTTGAGATCTTTGTTGTTTGCTAAATAGCCAACTGATCTTGACCAGTGGTTCAACCAAGAACCCATTTGAAGGATAACCCTAGCCGTATCCTTCATTGAAGAGGCTTCTACCATAAAGAAGGATGTTGAAGTCGATATGCCGAGTGTTAAATTCACAACTGCAGTTCTAGCGGAAGAGATGAAGGAAATTCCAGTAATAAATCCTCTGCCAGACTGATACTGGGGAATGTGGCGGAAAGGATGAAGCGATGAAGGAAAGGCTCCTATCGTCCAGTAATACTTCCTCTGCCAGACTAATAATGGGGGAATGCAGCAGTGATTTTCCTACCTTGAATGAGTCCTTCCTCACAGAAAATGGTGAGTCCACCTTGTCTAGCTCCTGTGGCCAGGATAGACCATGGCAGTTTCAAGTAAGGCCTAATGTCACCAGAAAACCAAACAAACATGGTCAATGGCCGCCTTACTATCCTCATGGGGAAAAAAAAATTTGCATCCCCCAGGCCTTTAACCATCTAGACACATTGGAGAACCTGGAGAAGGTGGAGTAAAACTTACCATCCTACATATCCGGGAACTGCTGGATTCGGAAAAATCCCGTCAGGATCGTCTAATCTATTCCAAATTATCTTCCCTCTCGGAAAATCCACCCAGCCAGCTCCGAGAAGGGTTAAAGTCATCATCCAAGTCCTGATACTCCTCTCTAAGCAAAGACTGAGGAGGGAGATCTGTAGCAATCCTGCTTATTTCCCCAGCAGGGTAAGACTCCTTAAAAGCTTTTGCAAGCCTGGGATCTTTGTGAGGACTGGAAGATCTATAACTGTTAAGTCTTGCAGTCTTTCGACTATCTACAATGAGAGGGAAAGATAACTAGAGGAACAATGCCTGTCATGTGACGGCCATGAAGCAGACGCACGGCAATTGCCCTGGGGGACAAAGAGCATCTGCTTTTTGTTGTCCCCTTCTGGGCGGTCACTTGTGTTCTACGACTATTGCAACTCCTAGTGTCCAAGTTGGTTGGGACAATCTCAAGGTCAAACAATCTTGCATCCATGTTGGCAGGATCTGTCTTGACAGGCCCCAGGGCTGGGCCTGGCAATGCAATATGGTTGTTTGGAGGAAACATGGCCAGGGGAGACATCTCCAGGAGACTTAAAAAAAGTATGTCTAGAAGTGGATTGCATCCTAGGGGAGCAAGAACGAAAGGCACATTCATCCAAAGTTCGTCTAGATGATACGTCTATTGCGTGACAAACATGCGACAGGAGAGAGAGAGCTCAGAAGGAACCGTACTGGGCGAAACGCATCCCGGAGGAAACCAAGCATAGTGATGAACTCCTGATGCAGCATTCAATGAATTCCGTTTCTTCCAGAGGGCTGCACACTGGAGACTGGTGCCTTGCTATTGCGCGCCTTGAGGAACAGCGCATAGGAGACTCGTGTCTTGTCAACGTGTGCCTGTAGAAGGGGAGCGTACAACTAACATGTCTAGAGTGAGCGCGTCTGGGTGAGGCGAGTATAGGTGTGATGCATTTGGGCGAAGTGTGTGTGGCTCGTTGGGTCGAGGCACGCTAGTAGGTCGAGGACTGTTGGGAGGAGGTACATTCAGGAGTCCTTCGCCTGTAGAATGCATGATCAGAGGTTGAAGCCTGAAGAGTTGGAGTAGCCAGGTGATCCTTGACCTACTGAGGTGATCCTTGGAAGAAGCCTTGAGTGGATAGACCACCTAAAAGTTGGCTAGGAACACTGTGTGCATATTTCAAAGAATTACACTGAAGGGGTAGCCCTTCAGAAATAGAGAGGGTCATACACTCGCTTCCTGGGTCTTGAATTTTTCGACTTTCAGGGAGAAGACAAAGGGCATTGCCGATGAGAGGATATCCAGCTGAGATGGCCTTCTCAAGATGATTCTAAATGACATCTAAACATGTAATGGCTCACATTGAAGAGAAGCCTCTATTTGTCTAGGGGGAACAGAGAAAGAAATTTTCCCCCCGGTGCTTTCCCAGTTGTTAAAGGGTCACCACTCATTTCTGATTGCCACCAGACGGAGACCGAAGGACATAAGGGAAAGTACTGGGGTAAGAAGAGGCAAATCGAGCTTTCTTCGACCCTGACGAAGACACTGAGAGGCAAGGATCCCTCTTCGATTTCTTCTTCCTCCAACAACACTGACCCCATTCCCGACACTTGAGCACAAGGCAACCCAACAATGTAGGATGGCCAAAGCTCATGAGGAACCATTTCCTTAAAATTCTAGAAGATATCGCAAGTCTTCAACAATACCCTAGGACGCATTCGCACTGGCATTCTTAAACACACACACATGCTGGAATTAGAAGAAAAGCCAGATTTAATAAGTTTTCTGCCAATCCAAAGACATGGAGAGAATTTCCGTTCTCCCCAACGCAGCAGCTAGAAACAAAGTGGGTTGTCTGTGAGCAAGCAGGAAGCAGTCACCTCCCTGCTATTGGATCAGCAACTACCGGCCTATTGTTTACACCTCGTTAAATCTTTTCACAGCAGTACTGCAGCTTGCGCTATCATCATTTTCCTATGTAAAGAACAAGAGTTTGTATAGTGTGAGAACAAATTACTGAATTAACAAAGTAAAGAATTTATATAAAAAGGCATTAAACAAAAGAAAGAGGTTGATACTTCCTCATGACTTTAGTCAAAATTGTCCTCAGCTTGTTGACTGTCTTCTTGGTGAAGCATAAACTATTCACCAATCATGTCAATTGGTTTACGATGTAAAGTCAGTGTTCATTACTATTACTAGTGGTGTATATTTGGATGAAAAAATTATTTATCTCTTTTCAAAGATACCTAATGTTGGGAAACTGATGATTCCTTAGCTAACAACTTATGATTTCAACGTAAGATTTGTTGACATAAAAAATATTTAAATTCTTCTCATGAAATGAAACACCCTTCAGTTCTGATATGCCTCAAAAACTGTGGAATTTCAAAAATTCACTGTTAACAAGGCAATGCTCTTACCTAATGAATTATGTTCTAAATTGATTCATGAAAACCTTTTAAATACTCATAATAAATACATGTGACTTAAATGAACCAAAATAAGTATATTAATGCCATACAAATACATTAGTAAAGACCTTACGGGCATTGATCTGAAGGTTTCATTTGATGGGATGGGTATCGTAATATCACTTGTTGACGATGATGATTGTCAGGGCGCCTATGGCTTGGTTCAAGATGCTTGAACACCCTCCCAAAAAGGGGATAAAGCATCCACCAACAGAGGCAACTTGACAATATGATTTGTTGTGCTGTGAGACTATACCTGTATGCGTAACCTCGTCTTTCAGCAACAAAACGTGGGGTATTGAACGTCGTGCACGTGTCGATACTTCAGTGTCTGCTACTTTCTGTAATGGACCATGCTCTTCACAATCACCTTCCAAACTTTGCTGACAATCCTCACACCCTGCAAAAGTATCAACCATTCCATATTCTTTAATGGCTAACATCACCAATACATTTCATTTAAAATTTCCAGTACTAAAATTGCAAAATTTATCAAGCCCTAGAATATGAATATACTTTTAAAAAGTACAAGTACTATAATATGAATATACCTTTAAAAAGTACAAGTACTATATCCCGTAACAATACCTTATTTTCCATCATATTTTTCTAAATAAAAAGGGGGGGAGAGAGAGAGAGAGAGAGAGAGAGAGAGAGAGAGAGATTTTCTGCTTTAATAAACACACCCATTTTACAGAACTCATGTCTTAATCACTCAATAAAATTTTAGTAAAGAGAAAATTAATGAAAAATGAAAACCACCTATCAAGAGGTGTCTTTTGTCTTGAGTGAACCAATGGAAAGAATGAATGAATGAATGATTTGAGGTTCTTTAGCATCCTGACATCGAAGGTTATTGATGCCGCCAATGGAAAGAATCCTTTGCAGCATTCCTCATAGCAGAAAAAAGAGGTAGTATCTAAGGAGCAAGGAAATTTCTTCTTAAAAAATCTTAAATGCTTGAAATTTATTTGTATTTGTTCCTACTCATAAAAAACCTTTCATCCTTTAACACGTTGACTGCGATGTGCTCCACATATGGTTCACAGGGGACTTTCTGAATGAGCGATGTGTACCCTATGTGGTACACATGCTAAGAATTATATATTTTTTTCAAGTATCCACATTTTATCAAAATGGGCTTTTTTTTACCAAAATATTATTGTAATATTTTGGAAATTAATCAAAATAAACTAGAACATTAACTAAACCCTTTATTTATTCCTGAAAATAATCTTCACATGGTGGCAAAAGGGCATATTTTTTTTTAATTCTTTCTTTCTTTCAGTAAAAAAAAATAGAAAACATCATCATTAGATCAATAAAAATGCTATCCTTTTAACCCTAGATTATATTTATATAAATTCAATAGAAAAATAAATCAGTTTGATAAACATTTTACTTCTGAAAAAAAAATAGTGTCCTTTTCTTGGTGAAAAAATATCCATGTATGATGAAGGAAATCATGTAGTACAAGTATAAAATTAAATTTTTTTCTGTTTTGCCTCTACATAAGAAAAACCAATAAAATACACAAATTTATATTCTTCAAACTGAATGTTTCAAGTTGAAACAACTGAGACAAACGAAAGGTTTACCCTCACAATTCTCACATTATGTGTTTACTCTTCGTGCTTTCTTTCGAGCTACAGAACTTCCTTTATTTTGTGACAGTATCTCATAACAGGAACGACAAAGCCTTCTTGTCTTGGCTTTGGGGCCAGTAGCTTCAGTCAGGGAATGTTTTCTGTATGCATATGTACGCTTTTGCGTATATACAGTGTGTATATATATAATATAAAGGAATAAGTAGAAATGACAGAAAAAGTAGTACTTGCATCCATACACATACATACATACATACACATACATACGTACATACATACACACACACACACACATATATATATATATATATATATATTATATATATATATATATATATATATATATATATATATATGCATACATACATACAGTAAATATACCTACATACTGAACATATGGTACTAAAAGGAAGGCAAGAATTCAAATATTCCCTGGGATGTTAATTTTTCATCATTTTGGGACAATGGGTAATTTGTATATCAATCTGTATATGCAAGTGCACATATATTCATTTATTTATTTATTTATTTATTTATATATATATATATATATATATATATATATATATATATATATATATATATATTTCTGGGCTCGAACCTGTGCCGCCCAGTGAATAAGCTCCATTTAGCACTTATTCTTAGGTAATTTACTGCTAAATATACCAGAGAAAAAATGTAAAGGAGTGCTAGGTTAACTAGCTCGCTCACCTATTGGTGTCGGTATAAAATTGGGCGTATATTCCAGAGGTCCCGCACTATTTAGATTAATCCACGACAGAGAACCCCAATAGAGGAGAGCCGTTCAACCTCACTCGGTACTACTACAATGCATCCGCTCAGAACTCAACTCCTTTTAGCACAACGTTCAAAGTAACCCGCTTTTTTTCTGGTGCTCTCGCTTTTGGATATTTTCTAGTGAATTATGGCTTCTTCGTCGGTTTCCAGGAGACACCGTCTAAGTTAAGTACCAAGCTGGATTTTACTGTGTTTTGAGCAACCTAGATCGTTTAATATTTATATTATAGGAGTTTATTCTCTTCGTTCATACCGATCTTGCTTGATTTCACTACAGTTGGTACTCCTGTTTTTGAGAGCTTTTAATTTTCACTTGCGGTGTTACTATGTGTATTATTTTTTTATCAAATATTATTTGTTGTTGTGAATATTCATTATTTAGCGTTTAGAATCCTCGTGGTTCAAATTTTGGGCCGATATCATTTACGTATCGCTATGGCTGCCGACCGTGCTAAGGCGGCAATGTTATTTTAGCCATCAGGTGTGTCTTTTGTGATTTAATTATTTATGTTGCATGCCTTGCCCAAAAATTTTCAATGTGTTTATTCATATATTTAACGCTATTATTATTATTATAATGAATATTTGTGCCATTACTCCGTTTGATCTGTCTGATTGGGGATCGTCAGTTGGTAGCCCTGCTGCCTCGTATCACGTGATCCTCCCCCACGCTCCCCCTCTAGCTAGGTGGGAGGCTAGGCTTCTCCCCCCCTCCACTAAGGGACCGTTGCCTTCCCTCCTTTTAGAGGGGGTAGTTAAGTGTTTATGGACTTTGTCCTCCGGGTGGCCCGGCGGTTTAGTCTCTGTCTAGTCTGGTTGGCCACCGGTCTACAGAGTTGGATCCCGGTGTACCCTATTTTATATTCACTTTTCATTCTGGCTTATGTTATACGAAACCCTCCGGGTTCGATTGGCAGTTCTTAGTTACAGTTCCGCCCCCCTATTATTTTATAACATTTCCTATGATGATTATATATGACAGATCACTACCCCGGAGTCCCTAAAGGAATTGGTATTGAATATACCTTTATTTCCCGGCCCGGGGTCTACCCCACCCCGGGAAATCAGACACTATGTGTCTTAATTCCTTGTTTTTGCATCCTTTTTTATGCTCCCGGCTTGACCGGAATGGATGGCTATACTTTAGTTTCAAGTTAGACTTATGTTTAGGCCCGGGACCCCCGGTCCCGCCCCTATGTAAGAATATTATAGTTAAGCTCTAACCTTGCGTTAGACCTATGTTAGGCCCGGGTCCTCTGGACCCGCCCCTAAAAAAAAAAAAAAAAAAAAAAAAAATTTATTTTATTTTTTACAGTCTAATCTTGTGTTAGACCTATTTTAGGCCCTACTTAAAAGAATAGTATAGTTAAACTCTATTCTTGTGTTAGACCTATGTTAGGCCACTTATAGAATAGTAGTTAGGCTCTAATCTTGTGTTAGACCTATGTTAGGCCCGGGTCCTCCAGACCCGCCCCTAATTAAGAGAATTACAGTTTCTCATATACTATTCTTTTTACAGATGGTGCATTGTCTGACGCCGGCCTGTGCAGCTGTTCTGCACCAGCCTTGTGGCCACTCCGTCTGCCGATCTCACGCCCCTTGTGGGGTTCAACTGGAAGACGTTGTGGTATGGCACCCGGATAACTGTGTGATTTGCTTCGACCTCATCACTACCCTTGGTTCTGACTCGGTGAGTCCCGTTGGCTATATTGCCTTCTTATTTTATTTACTATTAGTAAGATATCTATGGTCTTGAAGGATCATTGGGAGTTTCCCTTTTATAATTCCCACTATTATTTCAGGCATCCCCGGAGCAAAAGTCTGCGGCTCGGGCCACACTGAAGGTGTGGGTTGGTGGTTTTGCCCGGAATGTAAAGTCTAAGCGGCCGTACGTCCTATCTGAGGACTACTGCACCATGGTTTACCCCAACGCCAAGTCTTCAGCTGCTGTGGCTAGGCATGTGGCAGCTCCCATCATTGCCCACATTGATGCCACTATAACGGGTCTCATCGACCCAGAGCAAGATCCATCGGACGCCCCCGGAGGTCTGGAGGACAATGTTGCCTCCATGAACCTGGACGTCGAACCAATGTTGCTAGACGAGCCGGATACAGGTAGGGTGGTAAGTGAGGCAGGTGTGTCCGGCGCTGAGATTCCTATCCTCAGCCCCGCTCTTTCTTCTTCTTCTGATCGCTCTTCCTTTCTTGGATTTTCTGGGGACCGTGATTCGTCTCAACGTTCATACCCGGTTCCCCCTAAGGATAAGTCTACTTCAAGGACCTTACCCAAAGCTCGCAAGCCTCACAAGACTTCTCATGGCTCTAAACCTGGTACAAACCCGTCTTCAAAGACCTCTGGTTCCTCCTCTAAGTCTCACGACCCGGGAGTTCCTTCCGCCCCTCCTGCTGCTAGCCCGGGCCTTTCCGAATCAGCTATGCTTCGCATCGTGTCGGAGATGCAGGAAAAGTTGGTTTCGGAGATGCAGTCGAGGATGGACACGATGTTCTCTAACTTCGGTCAGAGAATTGGGGCTTTAGAGCAAGGAGCTCCGGAGAGAGTCCAAAGCTCTCTCATACCGGATGCCTCTAAGCTCCCGCCGTTTGCCAAGAACAACCCCTGGCGGATGGCTCTTCATTCCCCGTTCTCAGACGGAATGTTGACTCTGGAGGGCCTTGGCACTCGCCCTCTAGAGGACTTTGAATTCTTTCCTCCGGGTCTGGCATTTCCATTTCATGGTTATGCCAGACTTACCGAGGAAGCTTTAGTCCGATTAGACAAGGTCCCCAAAGAGACGGTCATCTTCCCGAAGGAGCAAGCCCAATCTGTTTGGGCCAGATTTTTGAATGACATCGGCTGCACTAACACCATGCTGACGCCTCATAAAAGCTCCTTTACGATGTTCTTAATGGACAAGAACACCTTGACTCCATGCGTCAATAAGGTGGCAGAGCTTGCCTTTCAATATGCTCTGGAGGAGAAGCCCTTGCCTCCCATCCGAGAGGTGGATCCAATCTCCCTCCTTCTTCCCTCAGGTATTGAGTGTTGGGACAACGTCCATACCACCTTTACCTCCGGCAAGCTTGCAGCAGACTGTGCCTCAGTCTTGTTTAGTGAGAAGCTTCCCCGTCTCCCGGAATCTCTCATTAAACAGGAATATGATTCCCGCCTACGTGTTGGCCGTACTCTAAACCTGGCCACATCCACGGAGTCGATAGCCTTGACTTACGATACGGAGAGTATTTTTAAGTCTCTCAACAAGGCTACGCTACAGTCGTTATATTATGACTTATATGACTTTGCTACTGCTAAACGCAGATGTCGCAAGCATGTTCTAGCTGAGGCGACGATTAGGCATGAACCTAATAAACTCATCCGGTCCTCCTGTTGGGGTTCAAATCTCTTCCCCGAGGATCTCGTAGAGGAAGTCTTGGCGGAGGCCACTAGGGTTAATCAGAGCCTTAAAGCCCGTTGGGGTTTGACCCCTAAACGCAAGTATGACCCCGCAAATTATCAAGCCCGGGGTAGGAAGAAGCTTAGACCATATACCTCCACCCAGTTCAGGCAACAACAGAGTGCTTCATCCAACTTCCGGCTGCCTCTTCCTCCATCTTCTGTTGCCCCTGCACAGCCTTCCACCTCTCGGGCTCCTTCGGATGACTATGTCACCGTTCTGCTACCTAAGAGCCAGCTTTCTGGTGCCTCCGCCACTTCCCCTGCCTTTAACCAGTCCTACGAGGCTCATAGCTCTTCCCAGAGTTATGGTAGAGGTAGAGGCTACCACCGTGGCTCTAACCAGAACAAAGGCAGGGGAAGAGCCTTTCGCAGAGGAAAGAACTTCCGAGGCGGACGTGGAGGCAACTCCTCAAACCAATACTGAGGTGCAGCAGGTAGGGGGGAGGCTCTATGCCTTCCGCAACAAATGGAGGTTCAGTCCCTGGGCGTTCAGTATCATCTCCAAGGGACTAGGGTGGAGTTGGATTCAAGGACCTCCTCCTCCGAACAAATTTCGTCAACATTCCACTCCGGACCTGGTCGAATTTGTCCAGGAACTTTTACAAAAGAATGCCATACAAGAAACGAAACATCTGAAGTTTCAAGGTCGGCTGTTCAGTGTTCCGAAGAAGGATTCAGACAAGAGAAGAGTGATTCTAGATCTATCCCTTCTCAACTTGTCCATTCAATGCGACAAGTTTCGAATGCTTACCGTCTCGCAGGTGCGGACCTTACTTCCCCGTGGGGCCGTCACCACCTCTATCGATCTTACAGACGCCTACTATCACGTCCCGATAGCGAGACACTTCCGTCCGTACCTAGGCTTTCGCTTAGGGGACAAAAGTTACTCCTTCAAGGTGATGCCTTTCGGGCTCAACATTGCCCCAAGGATCTTCACAAAGCTAGCAGAAGTCGCTGTTCAGGAACTCAGGAATCAAGGGATTCAAGTAGTAGCCTATCTGGACGACTGGCTCATTTGGTCAGACACCTCCCAAAATTGCCTAAAAGCCACTCACAAAGTCATCCATTATCTTCAATCTCTAGGCTTCCAGATCAACTTCAAGAAGTCCCGTCTTCTTCCAAAATCGAAGTTCCAATGGCTCGGCCTGCAATGGGATCTTATATCTCATACTCTGTGTCTTCCCAGACCCAAGAGGTTAGAGATTGCAAGAAACACCAAACGCTTTCTCAAAGACAAAGTAAGTTCCAGACGGCTTCAAGAGAAGATTCTGGGTTCCCTTCAGTTTGCCTCAGTGACGGATCTTCTTCTGAAGGCAAAATTGAAAGATATCAATCGTGTCTGGCGTTCGAGGGCGAACCGGAAGCTCCGGGACAGGAAAGTCCGCCTTCCTCCCATTCTACGGGAAAGACTTCTTCCTTGGACAAGAGCAAACAGTCTGTCAAAGTCAGTTCCCCTTCGATTTCCGCCCCCGGAATTAATCATTCACACAGACGCATCCCTATCAGGTTGGGGCGGCTATTCTCAGCTCTAGAAAGTTCAAGGTCTTTGGACTCCCTTGTTCCGCCATTTTCACATCAATGTGCTAGAGGCCATGGCAGTTCTTCTAACCCTGAAACGTCTCGCTCTTCCCAAGAAACAACACCTTCGTCTGGTCCTCGACAGCGAAGTGGTGGTCCGCTGCCTCAACAGAGGCGGGTCAAAGTCAGGGCCTCTGAACCATGTTCTAATAGCCATATTCTCCCTAGCAGCCTCGAACCGTTGGCATCTTTCAGCTGTCCACCTGGCGGGAGTCCGGAATGTAGTGGCAGACGCCCTGTCCCGGACCTCCCCTCTAGAATCGGAATGGTCACTCGATCTAAAGTCATTTCGGTGGATTCTCTCTCAGGTTCCCGGTCTCCAAGTGGACCTCTTCGCCACGGAATCCAACCACAAATTGAGAGTATATGTGGCTCCCAATCTAGACCCTCAGGCTTACGACACAGACGCCATGTCACAGAATTGGGACAACTGGGAAAAGATTTATCTCTTTCCCCCGGTGAATCTTTTGCTGAAAGTTCTAGACAAACTGAGATCCTTCAAGGGACAAGTAGCCTTGGTCGCACCCAACTGGCCCAAGAGCAACTGGTATCCTCTCCTGCGGGAGTTGAGACTATACCCTCACCCGATACCCAATCCGGTTCTGTCTCAGATAGTACAAACACGCGTTGTGTACGCTTTCTCAAACATTCAGAGCGCCCTAACTTTATGGACTTTATGAAGTTTGCGGCTATGCATGGTGCCAATATTGATCCTCAAAACACCTTGTTCCTAGAATCAGATAAACGGGATTCCACCATCCGTCAGTATGACTCTGCAGTTAAAAAGTTGGCAAAATTTTTAATAGACTCAGACGTGAACTGTATGAACTTGAACCTTACAGTCACTTTCTTTAGATCTTTATTAGAATCAGGTCTGGCAGCCAATACTATCACCACTATTAAATCGGCTCTGAAAAAGATCTTCCTAGTGGGTTTTAACATAGACTTAACCGACTCTTTGTTAGCTTCAATTCCGAAAGCTTGTGCCAGACTGAAACCGGTTACTCGTCCTACCCCGGTGACCTGGTTCCTTAATGACGTACTCAAATTGGCTTCTGATACCATTAACAGTTCTTGTGATTACATGCCCCTTCTCAGGAAAACACTTTTCCTAGTGAGCTTGGCTTCCGGGGCAAGAATTTCTGAATTGGCAGCCTTGTCGAGAGACCCGGGTCATATTGACTTTCTGCCTTCAGGAGAGGTCCTTCTTTCTCCTAACAAATTCTTTTTGGCTAAGAATGAAGACCCTCAAAACAGATGGACCTCCTGGAAAATTGTTCCCCTCACGCAAGATCCGTCGCTGTGCCCTGTCACTACTCTTAGGTCTTATCTATCCCGGACCTCCTCTAACTCCTCGGGGCCTCTATTCGTTAGAGAACAAGGCGGTACCATTACTATTAAAGGGATCAGGCAACAAATTTTGTATTTTATTAAACAAGCTAACCCTGACTCTTTTCCTCTTGCACATGATATCAGGGCGGTTGCCACCTCGGTGAACTTCTTTCACCACATGAATTTTACAGACCTTTCCAGGTATACAGGGTGGAAATCACCGTCAGTGTTCAAGAAACACTACCTTAAACATTTGGAAGCCCTAAAATTTTCTACAGTAGCCGCAGGGAGCGTAGTTACTCCCGAGTAACTCACAGGTTAATGCCTTGACTCTTTATCTCTCCCTCTTACCTGCCTCATTTATACCCTATTGTATTCGTTGGTCTCGCACCTGAATACTGTTATTATATTTGTAAATTTTTATGCTCCTGAGTATCTGTATATATTATCACTCACGGCATTATTATACCTACCTTATTGGATTTATGTTCATATTTAAGATACCCTTATAATTGTTTTTTGGTACTCATCTCTGATTAAAGCATCCTGTATTTCTCTTACGCTTATGTTTTTTCCTTTATTTTGCAAGTTTGGTGACATTTTTCTCTTGTATAGATTCACTGGGCGGCACAGGTTCGAGCCCAGAAAAGGGATTTTGACGTAGGAAAAATCTATTTCTGGGCGAGGGACCTGTGCCGCCCAGTGAACCCTCCCAGCTCCTCTCCCTTGGAGTCCCCAAACTTTGGGTGCTAAGGAGTTGGGTTCTGAGCGGATGCATTGTAGTAGTACCGAGTGAGGTTGAACGGCTCTCCTCTATTGGGGTTCTCTGTCGTGGATTAATCTAAATAGTGCGGGACCTCTGGAATATACGCCCAATTTTATACCGACACCAATAGGTGAGCGAGCTAGTTAACCTAGCACTCCTTTACATTTTTTCTCTGGTATATTTAGCAGTAAATTACCTAAGAATAAGTGCTAAATGGAGCTTATTCACTGGGCGGCACAGGTCCCTCGCCCAGAAATAGATTTTTCCTACGTCAAAATCCCTTATATATATATATATATATATACACACACATACATATATATACGTACATATATATATATATATATATATATATATATATATATATATATATATATATATATATATATATATATATATATATGTGTGTGTGTATGTATATAAATATATAAATATAAATAAATATATATATATATATATATATATATATATATATATATATATATATATATATATATATATATATATATATATATATACACACATATATATATATATATATATATATATATATATATATATCAAAAATTTTAAGTAATTTTTATTTTTCCTAACATACTTACCGAGAATTACTTCCTTAGGAGGGTCCTTGACCTCTCAATCTCGACCAAGATTTTCCCGCGCTACCCCCCTATCTCGCTCCATATAGTTTCTACCCCCGCCGCCAGGATAAGCCCTGCGGCCCGGATTAAGGCAGGTCACTGCTTTCCCGGGTCAGGATGCTCATTAAGTTCGCCGTTTAGCCCAACCCGGCAATGGAAGAATGGCACTCGGGGACGGAAGGGAGGGCCATTACCCGGAAGTAATTCTCGGTAAGTATGTTAGGAAAAATAAAAATTACTTAAAATTTTTGATTTGTTCCAACACAAATACTTACCGAGAATTACTTCCTTAGGAGACTTATACTTTAGGAAGCGGGAGAGTCATTCTGCCACTTGGTCTGGCACATAGTGCCTGTAGGGCTACGGAATGCGGGGGTACAGAGAGCGGATAGGGGGTAACAGCGGAAACCTTACGCTTATATTTTAAGACTTACCTCTTCACATCTTCTCTACTGAGTCTTCTCCTGAAGAAGTAGGGTCGAGTCTATTCACTGTTGGGGACGTCTTCTAGCCTGCCGCTACACAGCTTGGAGGGCGGCGATGACTGTCCCAATGGAGAATCCATCCAAAGACTTTCTTGAGTAGTCTTTGAGATAGTGGGCCGTGAAGGTCGACTGGTGTGACCAAGTGCCGGCCTGTAGGATCTGCCCCACTGCCATGTTTCTCTCAAAGGCCAAGGAAGTGCTCAGGCCTCTGATGTCATGGGGGCGGGGAGTGCCTGGTACTGCCACCTTGTCCTCTTCATAAGACCTAGTGATGACTTGTCTCAGCCAGAAGGAAATAGTGTTCTTGGACACTTGCTTCTTATTAACGCCTGAAGAGACGAAGAGGTTCTTGGCACCTGGGCGGAGATGAGCCGTCCTTTCCAGGTATTTCCTGATCGTCCTGACTGGGCATAACTTCAGGTCTTCCGTATTGCCTGTCTTGGGGATGGCCGGAATTGAGAAACCTTCAAACCTCGGGTCCCAGACTGCTGGGTTCTGAGTCTTTGCTACAAAGGAGGGTACGAACTTGAAGGATACCTCCCTCCACCCTTTGGAGTGTGCCACGTTGTAGGAGAGACCGTGGATCTCACCTACTCTCTTAGCTGAAGCCAAGGCCAGCAAGAAGACTGTCTTGAGGGTGAGATCTTTGTCCCCGATATCTTTGAGGGGTTCAAAGGGAGGACGACACAAGATTTTCAGGACCTTGGCCAGGTCCCATCTGGGCACTCTCCTGGCTTGAGCAGGACAGGATTGTTCGAAACTTCTAATCAGGATCCCTATGTGTCTCGAGGTCCCCAGGTCGATGCCTTTCAGGAGAAAGACTTGGCCTAAGGCTGCTCGAACTCCTTTAATAGCTGGGATTGACATCCCTATTTTATCCCTAAGGTACACGAGAAAGTCAGCTATGTCAGGGACCGAGGCTTTAAGAGGTCTTATGTGTTTTGCCGCGCACCACTTCGTAAAGGCGGCCCACTTCGCCTGGTAGACCACGGTAGAGGATTTTCTTAGGTATAGGGACATCCTCTTAGCTGTGGAGGAGGAGTACCCCTCCTTCTTCAGGAGCCGCTCGATAGTCTCCAGGCGTGAAGGCGAAGAGAGAGAGGGTTGTCGTGGAACTTGAGGAAGTGAGGTTGACTCAGTAGATCTGACCTGGGGGGCAGAGGCCACGGCGGGTGGCTTGCCAGGTCTTTTAGATCCGCGAACCACTCTCTCTCCGGCCACCAGGGCGCTACCAAAGTCATCTTTAGGTTTTGGGAGGTTCTTACTCTGTTGAGCACCTGCTTTAGCAGCGTGAAGGGGGGAAAGGCATATACGTCCAGGTTGTCCCACTTGTGCTGGAAGGCGTCTTCTAGGGCTGCTCCTTCGTCTGGTACCGGGGAGCAATAAACCGGTAACTTGGCGTTGAGCTTCGTTGCGAAGAGGTCCATCACCGGGGAGCCCCAGCGTTGAAGGATGAGTCTGGCCACTTCTGGGTGTAGGGACCATTCCGTCCCTAATATCTGACCTATCCTGCTGAGGCCGTCGGCTAACACGTTCCTTTTCCCGGGGATGAACCTTGCTAGCAGTGTCACCTGGTGCTCGTCCGCCCAATGCAGGATGTTTACGGTGAGGTCGCACAGTTCCTTCGACTTCATGCCACCTTGTTTCTTGATGTAGGCTACCACCGTGGCGTTGTCGCACATTAGGGCCACGGTGTTTCCCTTCAACCGACTTGCAAAGTGCAGACATGCCTTTTGTACTGCTTTTAGCTCCAGGACGTTGATGTGGAGTTGCTTTTCGGTCTCCGACCAGGTCCCGCTTGCTGTTTCCTCCCGCAGGTGGGCTCCCCACCCTAGGCTGGAGGCGTCTGTGAACAGGAGAAACTCGGGGGGACAGGACCCGAGGGGCATCCCCTTGAGGGAGTTCGACTGGCATCGCCACCATTTTAAGGCTGCTCTCGTGTCCGGAAGGACCGGAATCGATGTTTTCTGAGAGCCTGTCTGGGACCATAGAGCCTTGAGGTTCCATTGTACGGGTCTGAGCCGTATCTTCCCTTGGGGAACCAGTTTCTCTAATGAGACCAGGTGACCTATCAGCCTCTGCCAGTCTTTCGCCTTCCTGGGAAGCTCCGACAGGAACGGCTGAATGATCTTGATGAGGTTCTGTATCCTGTCTTCCGAGGGGAAGGCCTTACCCTGCACGGTGTCCAACGTCATCCCCAAGTACCCCATTCTGTTGGATGGAGTTAGGTTCGATTTCTCCAGGTTGATAATGATTCCCAGACTCCTGCAGAATCGGAGGAGGTCCTTCCCTTGCTCTTCCAAGAGGGCCTTTGAGCTGGAAAGGAGCAACCAGTCGTCCAGGTATCTGATGAGGCGGATACCTCGTTCGTGAGCCCATACTGAGACTGTCGCGAAGACCCTCGTGAACACTTGAGGGGCCGTCGACAGTCCGAAGCAGAGGGTCCTGAACTGCAGGATCTGGGAGCCCCATTTTACCCGGAGGAACTTCCGACTCGACGGGTGGACCGGAATCTGGAAGTACGCGTCCTTGAGGTCGACCGTCATCATAAAATCTTTCTCCCTCAAGGACATCAGGACGGATTTTGGGGTGTCCATCTTGAAGTTCGTCTTCTTGACGAACTTGTTGAGGGCCGACAGGTCTATCACCGGTCTCCACCCCCCCGTTACTTTCTCCACCAGGAACAGGCGGCTGTAGAAGCCTGGCCCTGGGAGAAGGACTTCTTCCATGGCTCCCTTCTCCAACATGGAGGAAACTTCTTTTTGCAGGGTAGCCCTTTTCAACGGGTCCCTGGGAGCCAACCATTCTGTCTGGGTGGCTGGAATAAGAGGGGGTGGATCCGCTATGAAGGGGATCCTGTAGCCTTCTTTCAGGACGGACACCGTCCAAGCATCCGCCCCATGCATTTTCCATGCTTGCCAATATGGTCTGAGGCATCCCCCAACCCGAGGCCTGGGCGGGAGTAGGGGGCCTCTCCCTCTACCTTCTCCTAGAGGGGCGGCCTGATCTGCCTCTCTTCGAGGCGGAGTAACCTGATCTGAAGGAGCTGGCAGAAGCTGGAGCTCCCCTGCGGAAGGGCTGTGGAGTTGATGTCCAGGAGGAGGCGGGGGCGTCCCTCCTCGAAGAACTGGGGATAGCCTGAGGGGTCACGGCACTATCCGAGACTGACCTCCTGTAAGGAGGCCTCCTGGAGGATGTTTGTTTGGGGACATTGGCCTCTCTCCTCTTGGACACCTTCTCCATCAGCACTTCTAGTTCCTTCAACGGAAACAGCGACTCGCCTCCTAGGGGTAGGCTTCGAATCACTCGAGCCTCTCTGTCCGGGATTTTTCTTGTCAACTTGGAAAGCACTGTGTCCCGCTTTCGAAGGACCCAGTTGGCCGTCAAGGAGAGTGCCTGATAAGCCATAAACTTGAGGGCTTTCCCCCCGGAGGTGAGAAGGTCCGACAGGAGACCTTGTTGCTCAGGGTCGTCGGGGTCTGTGGAGGCCTGTACATTAACCAACGTGGAGGCCCACCAGTCCAGCCATGAGGAGACGTTCACCATATCTCTTGACATCTCCTCCATCATGCCGGCTTCAGAGGGTGAGAAGGACACAGGGGCTGAATAGGCCCTTTCGTCCGAGCCGCCCTGTCCCAGGATGTCCAAGGCTGGGTCCACCCTACAGGGACCTGGGCGCCGTCCTTCCGGGATATAAACTTTGCCCTGTAGTTTGAGACCCTGGAGGAGTTTGGAGGCACTCTGGGACTTGGGGGCCTCCGCACTGCTGGCCACCAAGTTGTCGATGTATTCTTGTCCCAGTACTAGGTCTGGGGCGAGAGGCAGAGCCAGGGAGGACTTCGGAAGGACGTCACGGTGAGTATATCTCAAGAGGCTCAACCTCCAGGCATTCACCTTAGGCTCCGAGGGTTCCGGAATTTCATGGAGCCTTCTGACGAGGCCTACCACCCTTCTGTAGGCGGAGTCCTCCGACGGGGAAGCCTCGCCTCCGTCGACCGAGGCCTCGGCTTGGCGTAGGGGCGCCGTGCTTGGGCGGTAGACCGGCCGTTCTCCTCTCGGTCCCAGGGAGGACGTCCCGTAACTGTAGGGCGCCCCGTACGCGGGTGGGTCTCGCCGTAGGGCGGGGGCCACCGACTCCGGGAGGCCTTTCGACTGCCCCAAGGCTCTGAAAGAGGAGGACACGGTCCCGGTGGGAAGACCCGACCCCGGAAACCGGTCCTTCCTGCTCGACGACCGCCCCAGCTGGGCTGGTTCGGTCGGGCTGCCTTCTCGGAAGCGCGCTTCCCCCCGCTGGGCGGGGTGAACCGGAGGCCTCGAGGACTTGTGCCTAAGAGCGAGGTCCTTCCTGCGTGGCAGGTCGAGCGGTTCTAGGCTGTGTGTAGGCAGTGACAACCTAGAGGCTCGTTCACTCGACCGAGAGTCTGGAGAGCGGTGCTTTCTGGACTCTCCTGAGGGGACGTAGACCCATTCGCCGCCGGGAGAGACCTCCCTCTTGTACTTACGGGAGTGAGAGCGTGGGCGCTTCCTGTTGTGCCGCGACCTCGACCTGGAGCGGGAACGATCACTATCGGTCCGCTCTCTCTTCCGGTGCCGTTTCTCCCTGCGTTCTCCTCCGGAGGATGAATCTGCTTCCGAAGAGTCCGAGGGCGCCAAGTTCCTCGCGTAACGACTGCTCGAGTGATGCGCGGGGGAGGCTCTTCGCCGTCGATCGTCCGAGACAGGGTGCTGGAGGAAGTCCTCGGGAACTGCTGTAGAGATCGAGGGCACCGAGTCTACTCTGTCCCTGCTAGGAGGCCAGGGACCCAGGGACACGTCCATCCTTAGCGGTGACCTCCCCGGAGTCTTCGGCAATTTCCACCCGAAGGCATCGCTACTCGGGCGACGAACTCTAGCGTGGTTGTCCTCTGGCGAGGGAGAACCCGACGCACCGGCTCACGAGAGCGGGGGGGAGTCTGAAATAGCCACACTGCCCCACACTGGGTCTTTTGAGGAAGCGTGATCCCCTGCCACGTGGCCCGATTCCCCCGAAGCACTAGCGGCCCCTCCGTTCTCTCCAGAAGGGCCAGCCCTTGGTTCCTCCCTCACACTGGGTTCACCGGGGATAACATTATGGCTAACAATAACACTGGGGGCTTGTTGCCCACTCCTCTGCGAAGGAGACGGAGAGGCCGAGGCTTCGTCGGACCGATCACTGACCGACTGTAAAGAGGACACGCCACTCACTTTCTTGGGGGAACGCTTCGACGACTTCTTTTTCTTGGTACTATACCATACCCACTGAATGCCGTCCCAACTCAAGCACTCGGGACACGTGTCCGAGGAGGAACAAACTTTACCCCTGCACGTGGAACAAAGGGAATGAGGGTCCACTTCTGGCTTAGAGAGGAAAGCCCCACACGACTTTCCTGCTCTAGGACCAGGGCAACGACGCACATGCTCCATCGTTCGCACACGAAGAGCCAACACTAAGGAGTTACAGGAACACTGGATATACGCAAGGGGAACGTACTGAGAACAGTTTGCGAAAACGCACTATCGCAGAAAAAACACAAGTCCCCACACTGGAAACACGTGGGATCACAACGCGCCAAAGGATCGAGAGTTAGGCGAGAGGGTGAGATGTTTCACATCTCACGACCAAGAACTTAATGAGCATCCTGACCCGGGAAAGCAGTGACCTGCCTTAATCCGGGCCGCAGGGCTTATCCTGGCGGCGGGGGTAAAAACTATATGGAGCGAGATAGGGGGGTAGCGCGGGAAAATCTTGGTCGAGATTGAGAGGTCAAGGACCCTCCTAAGGAAGTAATTCTCGGTAAGTATTTGTGTTGGAACAAATATATATATATATATATATATATATATATATATATATATATATATATATATATATATATATATATATATAAACTACCCATTTTGTGTGTATGTGTCATTCCTTTTTCTGTTACTTCCTTTATCTTATTTTCTAATATTTTATATTATAATATATTGTTTTATACAGACATAAGGAAGAGTTTTTTTCCACATTTTATTCCTCTCTCGCATAAGTGTGAATATATGTATGGATGTATGTATATACATGGATAGACAGGTACAAAAAGATGGTCTACCGTATACAGATGGACAGATATATATGAATAACTGAAGAAGACCTAAATAATTTACTTGTATGTAAATACTTTTATCTATGTAAAATATATACGGTAATTTCCTAGATCAGTCTGAGCGATATGCACCATAACTGAACATCCAAAGTGTGACCATATTCGGCACACAACGCCAGCAGAACTATCTCTGATCGTTTTGGGCGACATGAGCCATATATGACCACATCTATTATGTCCATATTAGGTACACAACGCCTGTAATGAAGACTTTTGTTAAGTCAGGCGAAGTGTACCACATAAAGTCACGCTTTTAACACTGGCTGAGCACTCGGCTTACCTTACGGATACACCATAACAATTCTCACGTCAATAGCTAGCTGGTTACTGATTTTAATTGAGGTTAAAGAGAACGCTCATTGGGCCGTTTCACAGCATTGCCAATCGCAGTCAACGTGTTAAAATAGAGAATGACTTCAAAGCAAGATAAGGACAGCCATTAAATTCGTTAATGTGAGATTATGACCTTACCGAAGGCTTTCATTTGGAAGTTTGTTTGGATTCATCAAGCTAACATTAGATATTAAATTTCATAAATGCTGGGGGAAGGGTAGCAGCTGCAGCCAGCGTATGGCAAGATTGGCATTAGATTCACACACTCTGTGCTTCTTGTAGCGAACATAATTGACTGCAGTCATTCCTATGAGCCGAG
This sequence comes from Palaemon carinicauda, assembly GCF_036898095.1. Lineage (NCBI taxonomy): Eukaryota > Metazoa > Arthropoda > Malacostraca > Decapoda > Palaemonidae > Palaemon > Palaemon carinicauda. Next base: position 126,587,166 of record NC_090727.1, on the reverse strand, counting down.
TGCAGAGTGGCAGGCTTACGCTTTGAGGCGTAAGAGGGAAACTTAAATCTTCTCTGAAATGATGCCATGGAGCTTTAAAGCTCTTTTTTTCCCCATCAAGTTCACCTGTTGGTGAGGCTTCTGTGCATAAGCCCATGTCTCGATTTCCTGGGGTATGCGTCAAGAGCAGGACAATTGTGCATCTGCTTTATTGAGTTTTTCAGGCTTTGGAGTAAGAAGCTTCGACAATAATTGCTGCAATGCAGCAAATGCAGAAAGGTCTAATCTTGCCATGCAGACACCCGACAAGTTTGACCTAAGGGAGCTTAGGTCTTGTGAGAGCCTTATCTGGGGCAGTTGGTAGCTAATGCTAACTCATCCCCATCGTCATAAGTGGCAGTAGCCCGCGGTGACCACAGTGATTGCGAATGTGATGTTAGTGCCAGCAACCCCAGTAATGTGCCAGAAACCCAAGAAGGGTGTAAACAAGATTCCAACACCAGTGGTTCTCGCCGTGTGGGTGTCACAGTGGCCAAAAGAAAAAAAAGAAAAAAAGAAAAAAAAAATTAAATAAACCAGACCAGTGTTGGAGCACCAAATCATAAAGTTGTTGAGCATACGAAAGCCCCATGGCCATTAAAATCTGTGCACATAGCCTCGTTACCCCTTACTCGTGCCAATAGCTTCAGTTCTTCATCTTTACACCTGTGACCCAAGGGTCCATGGCTCTCTACTTTTCAGAGCCTGACCCCCGCAACTATGTCTGTGTTACAAGTGCCAGTGAGTATGCCTATCGCTTCTCCTGTGACAGCGTTCCCCAGTGCTATGGTTCCTGATGGAGTAACCAGTATGCAAAGGTGAATAGGATTTTAGAGAAGAATCGCCTCAAAGTTATTTGAGACGGGTCTCCAGGACCAAACAGTAGAGTCTTCCTGGTGGAGAAGTTACCCAAGGACTGGAGACTGATTATCAACTATCTCCACTACATCCGATTGTTCAGCAAAAAAAGATCACGATGGAAATACAGTAGGGTCCCGAATTATGTGAGAATTTGGTCGATCAATGACCTCGTATAAATGAAAAATCACATATTTCAAAAATACGACTTACAGAAATAATTCCATTGGGGCCATGGCAACCAGCAACTTGCCTATTGAAACGTGTTTACTACTCATTTCCAATACTTTCTATGTACTATAGAGTATTTTTTTTAAATCAAATTGTTCTTGTAAATAAATCAAACATTTAATATACTTTCAAGTTCTAATAACTTGAAAAAAGGTTAAAATTACAATCAGGATGGGTGTAAACACCGTAGATTTCCCGTTATAACACGACCCAAAATACAGACAAATTTTAAAGTTTGTCATATCTATTGTATAAGATAACTGGTGAATAGCAAAACCATCACTCTATAGACTAGCTTTTGTTGTATCATTGAAAATCCAAAATTATCAAAATAAAGGTGATTTTAAATCATGCGCTTCCTAAACACGCCAAAAAACACAATAAAAAACAACCAATGTTTTGTTTATGTTTATCTCTGATCACAACGAAGAAACAGACGCATTTACACATCTGTGTATAGGTTAGTTTTTGCATCAACAGCAATCTTACCAAGTACTGATTATATGTTGATTTTATTACCAATGTTCTACTTAATTTTTCTTAGAACTTCCAAATAAATGAAATGAATGCCATTTATATAATGTTTTTCTTTATGACGCCGCCTGAAACGGAAACCTTCCATTCGTTTACTGTATGCTCCATCTTCGATCATAATACACAAACGAAGGCATTAAACACGCATGATCAAAGTGATAAATAACGATATTAAAAGCTTTTAGTTAATATGTTATTACAAATATTATTTACCATATCTATATAAATTCCTACATACATAGCAAAGCAGGAAAACTATCTTTTTTTCTTTTTTTTTTTTTTTGCGTTTAATCAACAATAACAAACTGACGCTAATGACAGAATGATAATTTACGATAATTCTAAATTGTTACTAAAGATGATTGTCCATTCCATATCCAAAATACTTCTCCTAACTTCAGTTATAAGTCAACTTGTACGGTCTTTAAAGTTATAGAACAATTAAGTTACCGCTATAACGTTCGATGTGACAGAGATGGTGCGAGATTAGAGAAAATCAGGAAAATTTAATCATGATTGATTTTCAATATAACTGAAACTTTGTGAAGCAACAAAGATTTCATGAGTGAGAGAGAGAGAGAGAGAGAGAGAGAGAGAGAGAGAGAGAGAGAGAGAGAGAGAGAGAGAGAGAGAGAGAGAGTTTTAAATGTACTAAACAAAAAAATATGATAGGGACATTGGTGCTTATGTAATATTAACTGTATAGATGTTTTGAATAAGTTAAGAAATGTTTAAAACGGATTTTGAGCGAAGCGAAAAATCTATTTTTGGATGAGATAGTCATGTCGTCCTGATGGAAGGTTCCTATAGGTAGCTTTCTAAGGGATATTCCCAGAGAATTTACTTCTCCAGAATTCTAACTCCTGGAGCGAATATCCTTAAAATTTCTCTTAAGGATATGGCATAATATCAGGAGACGTATATCTTGATACGACACATAGCAATCTTCACCCTCAATAGCGTTTTCGTTTTGAGGGGGAAGAATGGCAAAAATAGATGGGGAGCCGTTATAAAGGTTACCCTTCCTCCCATACTACTATTGAGTATCTAGATGGCGCTGTATCCAAGATGGCGATCATTCCTTGTAGCATTGAGCATGGTGCTACAGATATAGTAATTCCGGGAGGGATTCTGCCAAGGCCTTTTCTATAGAAAAGGAGGGCGGGTCCATCAGGACGACATGGCTATCTCACCCACAAATAGATTTTTGGCCTCAGGCCATGTCGTCCTGATGGAAGGTTCCTTTAAGCAGCTTCCTAGGATATAGTTGACTACAGTGATATTCCCAGAGAATTTAACTTAAGGTCTCTAGAATTCTAACTCCTAGCGCGAATATCCTTAAAGTTTCCTTTAAGGATATCGCATAATATCAGGGGACGTAGTCTTGACACGCCACATAGCAATCTTCACCCTGAATAGCGTTTACGCTTCGAGGGGGAAAGTGGCAAAAATAGAAGGGAAGTTAAACTTTGTGGAAGAGCTGTTGCCTGAACCGTAGGCGTCATGGGCGCTGTCGTTCGTGACGCATGATCTATTTAGTTAGCCACAACGACTTTCCCGGTATTAATAGCATAAATAAAGATAGCTATTTAGTCTTCATTGCTAGGAGTCAATTATATTATGCCCATAGTATTCGTAATAGTTTTGGCGATTTAGGTAACCGAACCTCGCTTACGCTAGGCTTCCTAGCCTAGGCGTTTTAGTTTACTTTCATGCATGATATAATAGACATTCCTAATGTTATTAAGTTTAAATGAAGCTATTTAGGCAATTTATACATGTGAGATATATTGATTGCATATAAAATTTCCTCTTCTAAGATAGTATACGAGAGTTTCAGTGATTTAGGTAGTCGATTCTCGCTGCCACTGGGCTACTAGCCTAGTGGCTTTAGTATGCTTTCATACGTGTTCCCCAGTTACCTCGTGTATCGTTTTATCAATTCAGGCGGAGATAGATATCTCCTGGAATTATTATATAAAGCGATACTCGTCTCCAGTGGAGATTTAAGGGTAATCCCTCCTTCTCTCTGAGTGTAGCCTTAGGCTACAACCCTAGTTCGTTGTGCCTCGAGTTGTCATTCAGGCAGGACTAAGCTAGGGTTTTCTGTCCCTTCCCTTAGCCGCAGATGGCAGGTTTTGGGTTTCGGTCAGAACCTCAGAGTAGATAGTCTTATGCCGGCAGCTGGCCGGCAGGGTGAATAGTCGTTCCCCTGTCGGATTACGCTACCGGCATAGGAGGCTAGACCTCCCTAGACCACACCTGAAGGGATTATATGATATGCCACCTTCTCCCTGTGGTCTAGTAGACTAGTCCTGTGCTTGCAGACCCTAGGCTGAAGAATAGACATTCTTCTGCTGCCTAGGATGGCGCCGGCACTGGAACTCTGTTTCTCTCTTGTTTAGGGGCGGCGGCAAGTTTGCTGCCGGCCCCTTAACTGTATTGGCAGACCCTAGGCTGGAGAATAGATATTCTCCTATCGCCTAGGATGGCGCCGATACTGAAACAGAGTTTCTTTAGGGAGTGGTAGACCCGGCAACCCAGCCGGCTCCTTCCACACCTCATACAAGACCTTTTACCCTCCCCCCTCTGTCCTTTAGTGATGGCCTAGCCATCGCAACCCTTTGGCCGTCGTTCTACAATCTCACCGCTTGCCAGAAGGTTGTAGGGCCGGCTCGGGCTTCTGCTTGTAGTGGCCTAGTCACTCAGCTTTCCCTTATGGACGCAAGGCTCCAGGAGAGCTGTGTTGGTTGGGCCGGCTGCCGGCAGAGGATCCCTTTACTGTAGAGTGTTCTTCAGTCCTCTCTTGAACTACCATTCACAAACCTGTGGCCGGCAGAGACCGGCTATGGTTGTGGATGGGTGGAAGCCTGAACAATACATTCTCCCCTTCCATTTGAACCATCATTCTGGAGGAAGGCAGTAAGACAGAACTCTTACATCATCCTTCACTCCTCGCTTTCTCTCTCTCTATCGGCTAGTGCCGCCGGGTACTAACCTAACCAGCAGCTGCCGGTCACTACCCTAGCCGGCAAGATGTTGGCTGGACTTGTGCGCCGGCAGCCAACAACCCACCGGCAAAACTGAGTTGGTCGGCAAAGGCCGGCCGGGTTCAGACTGCCGGCCACTACCCTGACCGACAAGACGCCGGCTGCACTAGTCGCCGACAGCCGGAAACCTGCCAGCGGCCAGCAATCTGCCGGAAACCGGCGGGCTGCCGGCCACGGTCCTAGCCGGCAATGCACCGGCTGAACTGTGCCCCAGGTGCTAGCCATGCCGGCTAGAACTACAGTATATGACTATACAATAGCCAGTATAATTGCAGTATATATCATACTGCAAACAGAAAACAATAGTATAAAGTATACAGTAGTTAAATTTCCAACATACTCTGTGTGTCCATGCGCAGTCTATTGTTGAGACCATACTACATAAGGAAACGAAACTTCTTTCCATACACTGATAGATGTTCAGTTACAAATAACCCTCATTATTAAACCTTTGGGAAGTCGGTGTTAAGTTACACTTATCTATCCTTATAGGGTAGAACTCTCCCAATGGGCCTCCTAAATAGGATAACCCTAGGCTTTAATTTTGAAGGTCACAGCAACTGGCTGGACAGGAAACACATGTAAGTGTCTTTCGTAATTCATTTCTAGCTTACCTATCCTAAGCTATATGCAATAAAATGCAAAAAAATATTAATAATAATATTTATATAGTTTATCAAGTGAGATGAACTACCATATACTCATTTCGTTTTCCTCTCTTTACAGGAGGACCACCCTAAGTGCCGCCGATTCTTCTGCAACGTCAGGAGCAAGGACTTCTGCGGCCACGAGGAGTGCAGGCCGCACTCCCTCTGTTCCATCATTAAGGGAAATCTTAAGTATTGGGACCCCAAGGTATGTAAAGCGTGCAAAGCCTCGGTTACTGAGGCCTTTGATGACCCCAAGACAACGGAGTCAAGGGATGCAGGACGGAGTAAGCTGAGTACTGTAGATGGGTCCATGGCTTCCAGAAGAACGCCACGGGGCCTTACCTTCCGAATGAGCGGATGTGGGCCTATCTGTTCCCTAAGGCAACTGCGGATGCCGTCATACCACAGCCTCACCCTGAGATCCCTTGCGTCCAGATTTCCGTAGATATGGATGTCTCGGATGCGATGAAGGACATCCATCTCGATGAGAGGATGTCAGAAGACACCGAGAAGGACCTTCTTGCGGGAGGTCAGGAAGAGAAGTCTACCTTGGCTCCTGAAACCGAAGAGGATGAAGTCGGAACCAGTGCCCTCTACATCCTCTGCTCCTCCATCTGATGAAACGGGGAAGATCCTGTCTACCCCCATGTCAATGATGGAGAGATTTCAGCAGCAGAGTGAAGAAAGGGAAGCTGCATTGAGGAAGGAGATACATCAGCTAGCAGCGTCCCGTGGGTCTCACAGGGGACTCAACGTGAAGAATCTTCCTTCATGTTCTGAGGTAAACCCGTGGAGGCATGCAGAGTACATGCCGATCATAAACAGGAAAATATTTATTTCAGAGAAGGTGGGAGCCGTCCTCAGCGAAGATGTCAACTTTTGGCCCACCTTTGAGTCTTATCCAGACTGCTTCGTCCGTCTGAAGGCGGAACTTGTGTCTAAAGAGGAGACAGAGACGAAAGAGGTCATAGTTCTCGACCATGGAAAGGCTCAGGATTTAATGGCTAGCAGTTTGAAAGACAGGGGCTTCACTAACTCTAAAGTGCCAGCCCTGAGTAAGAAACACCCTTCCTTTCTTGCTCCAGCTACATTAGCCTTTCCTTTTGCGGAAAAAGGGTTCATCGCAGTGATGAGGGCAGTAGAAGCTGGGAAACCTTGTCCTACACTTGAGGAGTGTAGACCCTTATCCCTAGCTCTGCGTACAGATCACAAGGACTGGAAGGAAATACATCTTACCTTCTCAGTTGGGAAGTTGGAGGCGGATATTGCTGGACGCCAGTTCAGTGAAAACCTCCATAAGTTGTCTGAATTTCTCTTGCGCAGAGAGCAAGAGACAAAGGAAAGGCTTGCCGCATATCTGTCCCTCCACACCACCTTGGAGGCAATAGCAAGGAGTTCGGTGTTTGCTTCAGCTGCGGTGAAGCACAAACCCAGGAAGTTGATATCTTCCAATATTTGGGGAAGGGACCTCTTCCCGAGTGAAGTGGTCAAGGAAATAGTCGAAAAGGCTGCCACGGAGAACAGGAATCTTCTCCAAAAGTGGGGTATGTCGGCTAAGAGGAAGTCTTCCCCGGACGAGGGTCCCCAACCGAAAAGAAAGACAAAGAGTCCAAGGTTGCCCTCTCACCCCGCCAGACAACAACAACTTCCCATGACCGCGGTGCCCCAGATGGTGGCAGAACCCCAACCCACCAACCAGATGGTACCCCAGCAGGTGGTGACCCAGTCACCAGCCTTTACTCCCGCCTATGAGAGGAAGACCACTACCTTTCGCCCTAAAGGTAGAGGGTCAAATAGAGGTTCCTCTAAACGCCTCTCAAGAAGAAGAGGGGGTAGGGGAGGGCGCGGTCAAGAAGGTAAGTCCTCCAGACAACCAAAGCAATGAGATGCTTCCGGTAGGAGGAAGACTCCAATCATTTCGGGATCTCTGGACCTTCGATCCCTGGGCCCACAGCCTGATCAAGAACAGACTAGGCTGGAGCTGGAAGACAGCTCCACCATCATTTCCTCAGTTCTTCCAACACTCCACCCCCGTTCTGGAAGAATATACCTGAGAACTCGAGCAAACGTGTGATAAGGAGGGCAAAGTCCAACAAATTCCAAGGAAGGCTGTTTTGTGTTCCCTAGAAGGACTCAGACAAACTCAGTCATTCTGAACTTGTTGCCACTCAACAATTTCATAGTAAACGACAAGTTCAGGATGCTGACCCTTCTACAAATAAGGACTCTGCTGCCAAAACGGGCATACACAGTCTCCATAGACATGGCAGATGCCTATTGGCACATTCCATTCAATCGCCAACTCTCCTCCTACCTAGGATTCAGGCTACAGAAGAAGAAGTACGTCTTTAGAGCCATGCTCTTCGGACTAAACATAGCCCCAAGGATCTCCACGAAGCTTGCACATGCAGTCGTTCAACAACTACGCCTAGAAGGTGTCCAGGTGGTAGCCTACCTGGACGATTGGCTGGTGTGGGCAGCATCCGAGACGGAATGCATGCAAGCATCCAAGAAAGTGATCCAGTTCCTGGAACATCTGGGATTCAAGATCAACGTCAAAAAGTCTCGACTATCTCCAGCTCAGGAGTTTCAATGGCTTGGAATACAAGGGAACTTACAGTCACACCGCCTCTCCATTCCATCAAAGAAGAGGAGAGATAGCAGGATCTGTCAAGAGACTACTGAAATCCAACAGGGTATCAAGACGCCAACAGGAGAGTGCTGGGCTCCCTTCAGTTTGCGTCAGTGACAGACCCGTGCTAAGAGCACAGTTAAAGGATGCATCAGGAGTCTGGAGAAGATACGCATAAAACGCTCGAAGAGATCTAAGAAGACCAATACCGACTCGACTACAATCACTTCTCAAGGCATGGTCGAAGGCCAGTAACCTGAGGAGGTCGGCGCCTCTGCAACCACCTCCACCTTCAGTCATCATCCACACGGACGCATCAAAGGAAGGATGGGGAGGTCCCTCTCAGCAACGGAAAGTCCAAGGGACTTGGTCCTCTTTATTCAAGACCTTCCACATCAACATATTGGAGGCCATGGCAGTCTTTCTCACGCTGAAGAAATTGTCCCCTCGCCATTCAGTTCACATAAGACTGGACAGCGAGGTGATAATGAGATGCTTGAATCGTCAAGGTTCGAGATCACCCCAACTCAACCAACTGATGTTGGCCATCTTCCGCTTGGCGGAAAAGAAGAGATGACACTTATCAGCAGTTTACCTTCAAGGATTCCGCAATGTGACGGCGGACGCTCTATTCAGGCTCATGCCGATAGAGTCAGAATGGTCCCTAGACGCTAGATCATTCTCCTTCATCTTACGTCAAGTCCCAGAACTGCAGATCGACCTCTTCGCGACGAGCGACAAGAAGAAGCTACCTCGTTATGTGGCCCCATACGAGGACCCTCTGGCGGAAGCGGTGGACGCCATGTCCCTCGACTGGAACAGATGGACCAGGATCTACCTGTTTCCTCCTACCAACCTTCGGTTGGAGGTCCTCAACAAGCTGAGATCCTTTCAGGGAACAGCAGCCCTAGTGGCTCCCAAGTGGCCCATGAGCAACTGATTCCCTCTAGTATTGGAATTGCAGCTGAGGGTGGTCCCTCTGCCGGACCCAGTTCTGACTCAACTAGTACCGAAGTAGACTGTCTTCGCTTCATTACAGAAAACCCAAGACCTTCATCTCATGATTTTCTCTCCTTAGCAGTTAAGAAAAGGTTTGGGATCTTGAAAGACAGTATAGACTTCTTAGAAGAATATAAGTCTAAATCTACCAGAAGGCAATATGAGTCGTCTTGGAAGAAGTGGGTTACTTTTGTCAAGGCAAGAAGACCAAAAGAGACCTCAACAGATTTCTGTTTATCCTTCTTTATTCACCTTCATGGACAAGGTTTAGCAGCCAACACGATAACATGTAAATCTGTCTTGACTAGACCTTTGCTTTACGCCTTCCAAGTAGACTTATCCATTGAAATCTTTAATAAGATGCCTAAGGCCTGTGCTAGACTTACAGGCCTGCAGCACCTCCGAAGCCCATCTCATGGTCCTTGGATAAGGTCTTACACTTTGCATCAACAGTGGACAATGAGGACTCCTCTCTGAAAGATTTGACTCAAAAAGTTATATTCTAGTTTGCCCTAGCCTCGGGGGCCAGAGTTAGTGAAATAGTGGCCCTTTCACGGGATGAGGGCCATATTCAGTTCATAAAAGTGGGAGAACAATCTGCCCTCTGAAGGAAAATGTCTCGCTGTGTCCAGTAGAATGTCTAAAGGTCTAACTTCGTAGAACTTCAGACTTCAGGGGAGGACAGCTCTTTAAAGGAGAAACATCGGGCTCAAACTTGTCCCTAAAACAACTAAGGGCGAAGATCACCTACTTCATTCGCAGAGTGGATCCTGACAGTACACCCGCAGGTCACGATCCTAGAAAAATTGCTTCGTCATTGAACTTCTTCCAATACATGGATTTCGAGCATCTTCGCTCGTATACCGGATGGAAGTCATCCAGAGTGTTTTTTAAACACTACGCAAAGCAAGTGCAAGAATTGAAAAGGTATGTGGTGGCGGCAGGTAGTGTGCTAAAACCTGTCGCTTAGCGCTGCGAGGAACAGTGAATTGTCTGGGACTGTTATGTATAGGGTGTACATGTTGACACCTTACAATGCAACATGTTAAGTGAAGTGTCTCCAGGGTGGCATTATGGACTGCTCCAGTTACTAAAGGTGCCATGTGTTTTTACAGTGTGAAAAGACAGTCATTCACAGAAATGCATATTAGAAAATTTATCAAATTTTCAGTGAAATTTCTGGTCTTGTCTGCATTTTTATGTTTCTTGTTATTTACTAGCATATTTTGTGTTACGATAAAATGTATGTTGAATTACTATTTATTGATTACCAATAAATGATTGATTGGTATTTGTGTCTTATTTTGCCCAAAATTTAAACAAATAAAGATATGTATGAGCATTATTTATCTATTAATTTTTATTCTGCATATCAACATAACAACTGAAATAACTTTGTTCTTACATGAATACAAACCTTTTCTGCCTATGCATACCTTGTTCCTACACATTCAAATTTGTCTGTTGTTGTATACAGCTAAACCTGTATGCCTTGGATGCTATGGTGGCTTATGTAAACCTTTGTTCGTATTGGGAATACAAATTTCGACTGGTTGGGTATAAAGCGAGACCTGTATGCTTTTTGTTGCTAGGTTTGTTCCATGGGATATGCAAACCTTGAGACTTTTCCTGAGTCTGGTATGACTCTTCCCTGCAGGGGGCAGGAAGCACTAACATAATTCATAATTAATAGTAATGACGTATAACGGTAACGTCATGTCTCTAAGGTCTGAGCGATTAAGGAAATATTGCCACTTTCCCCCTCGAAGCGTAAACGCTATTCGCAGTGAAGATTGCTATGTCAAGAATACGTCCCCTGATATTATGCAATATCCTTAAAGGAAACTTTTAGGATATTCGCGCCAGGAGTTAGAATTCTGGAGACCTCAAGTTAAATTCTCAGGGAATATCACTGTAGTCAAATATACCCTAGGAAGCTACTTAAAGGAACCTTCCATCAGGACAACATGGCTATCTCACCCAAAAATAGATTTTTCGCTTCACTCAAAATCCGTTTTTTGGGCTCAAGCCATGTCGTCCTGATGGAAGTTTACCAGAGAATTACTAGAAAGTACTGTATCTGTGGATTTTCATAGGTGCCTTAACCTTGGAACAATTTTTCTATGGTCATCCGGACCACTGAGACAAATGACGTTACCGTTATCAGTCATTACCAATAATCATGGACAATGTTAGTATTTCCTGCCCCCTGCAGGGAAGTCATACTAGATAGTAGAAAAGGGGTCTCAAGGTTTGCATATATCGCATGAACAAACATAAGTATCCACTAGATAAACAAAAGGTCTCACGGTTTGTATATGTTGTCGGAAAAACTAAGTGTCAACTATATCCATTGTTTGTAAGCATACAATAATATGAGGTTTACTTAAATAATCAAGTAAGAGAACTCTGGCATATTTATTGTGCTAATTGCAGGGCGAAATAAGACGCAATTACACTCTAATAGACAATTATTTCAAATAAATGACCGAATGGAATAACTAGTGTAACGAATGTAACGTGTTAAGGGAATTATACGTACAACGTATACAGAAAATATTTTCGAGGAAATGATGAGTGCCACTCTAAATTTGAAAATTTTTTATATATTTCCTTAATAAAATTTCTGTAAATGTTGTATACTATCTGTATAATTCCACACCTGAGATTTTGAACAGTCTTAGTGTCACCACGGTGACACTCACTTAATAGGTATCGCACTGGAAGTGTCAACACCTTTTTCACCCTAATTGATAGTCCCAATCAATTAACTGTTCATCACAGCACTAGACGACAGGTTTTGATACACTACCTGCCGCCACCACATAATGCTTCAGTTCGTGGACTTGCTTTGCGTAGTGTTTGTAGGACACTCTGGATGATTTCCATCCAGTTAACGAGCGAAGTCCATATGCTGAAAAAAGTTCAGTGATGAAGCAATTTTCCTTGGATCATGACCTGTGGGTGTATTGTCAGGATCCGCTCTGCGAATGAAGTAGGTGAGCTTCGCCCTCAGTTGTTTTAGGGATAAGTTTGATCCTGAAGTTTCTCCTTTGAAGAGCTGTCCTCCCCTGAAGTCTGAAGTTCTATGAAGATAGACCTTTAGACACTCTACTGGACACAGAAAGACATCTTCCTTCAGAGGGCAGATTTTCCAGGGACCCCATCTCTTAGTGGGTAGCTCGTTCTTGGCGAAAAAGGCTGGATCAGGAATGTGGCCCTCATTTCTTGATAGGGTTACTATTTCACTAACTCTAGCCCCTGAGGCTATAGCGAACAGGAAAATAACCTTCTGGATTAGATCCTTGATAGAACAATCTTCATTGTTCACAGATGAAGATTAATGTAGGACCTTGTCCAAAGACCATGAAATGAGCTTTGGAGGAGCTGCAGGCCTAAGTTTAGCGCATGCCTTCGGGATCTTGCTAAAGATTTCGTTCGTCAGCTCCACTTGAAAGGCATATAGAAGAGGTCTAGTCAGGGCTAACTTGCACGTAGTTATCGTGTTGGCTGCCAGACCTTGTTTATGGAGGTGGATAAAGGACAGACAGAAGTCTACTGAGATTTCTTTCGGTTCTTTTGCTTTAACAAAAGCAACCCACTTTTTCCAAGACGATTCATATTGTCTTCTAGATGACTTAGACTTGTCTTCTTCTAAGAAGTCTATACTGCCTTTTGAGATCCCAAATCTTTTCTTAACCGCTAAGGCGAGAAGATCATGAAATGAAAGTTTTGGGTTCTTTGTGATGAAGCGAAGACAGTTGACTTCTGAACCCGTTGAGATAGTGCTGGGTTCGGTACAAGAACCAGCATCAGCCTCAGTTCCATTACTAAAGGGAACCAGTTGCTCTTGGGCCACTTGGGGGCCACTAGAGCTACCGTTCCCTGGAAGGATCTCAGCTTATTGAGGACCTTCAGCAGGAGTTTGGATGGAAGGAACAGGAAATTCCTGGTCCATTCGTTCCAAACTAGGGACATGGAGTCCGTTTTCTTCTCTAGAGGGTCCTCGTATGGGGCTACATATCGAGGTAGTTTCTTGATGTCGCTCGTCGCAAAGAGGTCGATCTGCATTTCTGGGACTTGTTCCAAGATGGACGACAGTTTAGCGAGAATATCCCTAAACTTTCTGACTTTCTCTTGTGCAAGGAACGAGAGACGAAGGAGAGACGTGCGGCCTCTTTATCCCTACAAAACTGCATCGAGATGTGTGCAGGCCAGCGAAGTACCCCAGACATGCTCATGGTCCTGGCCAAAATGCATATGGCCACCCTAGTAAAGGACCTGTATGCTTTCATGAAGGCTATGAGAGCCTGTAGAGAGTTCGTGTTCGCTGCTGCAACAGTGAAACATGAACCCAGAAAGCTGATATCTTCTAACATCTGGGGTAAAGACCTCTTCCCGAACGAAGTAGTCAAAGAAGTAGTCGAGAAAGTCATCTCGGAGAATAGGAACCTTCTCCAGAAGTGGGGCATCTCTTCAAAGAGGAAGTCTTCCCCGGATGCGGGTCCCCAACCTAAAAGGAAGGCGAAGAAGTTTAGGCTTCCCCTTCGGCCTGCTCAACAACATCCCACCATTACTATGAAAACAGCTGGTTGCCCAGTCACCAGCATATAATATATACAATAGTTTTTTATCTGCAGTATGTACTCTACTGCAACTATACTGGCTACTGTATAATCATATACTGAAGTTCAGCCGGCAGAGCTAGTACCTGGCGGCACCGGACCAGCCGTTGGGTTAGTACCTGGCGGCACTAGCTGACAGAGAGAGAAAAAGCATGGATTGAAGGGCTGCCTTATTAAAATGTATGTTTACAATAAATATGGGTGTAAGTATATAACCTTACTGCCTTCCTCCAGAAAGAGGGTTCACATGGAAGGGGAGAATGCATCATTCAGGCTTCCATCTAGCCGTAAGATCTGTTGCCCGCATAGCCGGTTTCAGGAATGTGGATGGCAGTCCAAGGGAGGACTGAAGAACCTTCGGCAGCAGAAGGGTCTCCCACCAGCAGCCGTCATAGCTGGCACAACCTTCCCGGAGCCTTGTGTCCATAAGGGAAAGACTGAGTGACTAAACAGCTGCTAATGTAGAAGCCCGGCCGGCCCCGCAACCCACCCAGCAAGCGGTGAGATTGCAGGACAACGGCCACAGGATTGCGATGGCTAAGTCATCACTAAAGGACAAGAGAGGGGAAGGGAAAAGGGTCCTGTATCAAGTGTAGAAGAAGGCGGCAGGATTGCCGCCACTTCCACACAAGAGTGAAACAATGTTTTAGTATCGGCGCCATCCTAGGCGGCAGAAGAATAACTATTCTACAGCCTAGGGTCTGCCGAATCTAGCAAGTGTACAAGAAGGCGGCAGGGTCGCCTCCACACAAGAAAGAAACAATGTTTCAGTATCGGCGGCGACATCCTAGGCGGCAGAAAAATACTATTCTTCAGCCTAGGGTCTGCCGACACAGGACTAGTCTTCTAGACCGCAGGGGAGAAGGTGGCAGCATCATACTACCACTTCAGGTGCGGCCTAGGGAAGCTTAGCCTCCTATGCCGGCAGGGGAGGGACTACTCACCCTGGTGCTCTCCCGCCGGCAGAAAGACTGAATACTGAGAGGTTCTGTCGAAAACCAAAGCCAGGATCTCGCCGGCAAAGGTGGGAGACAGAAAACCCTAGCCTAATCAAGCCGGAGTGAACTACTCTATGGCAAGACCAGATAGTGCCGCCGCAAAGGAGGGATTACCCTTAAATCTCCATAGGAAACAAGTAGTGAGTTATATAATTCTAGGAGATGTACTATCTCCCATTGATTCAATAAAACGATACATAAGGGTAAACGGGGATGTCAGAAAGTATACTACAGCGCCTTGGCTAGGTAGCCTAGAGCGAGACGAGATCCGGTTACCTAAATCGCCGAAACTCTAACGTACACGATCAACAAAGGGAAGAGGAAATTATGTATAAAATATAAATCTTTACTAGTATAATTGTGCCTAAATATCTTTCATAATTTATTAATGCTATTACAACCGGGAAAGTCGTTCTACTAACTAAATAACACATGCATAACGAATGACAGCGCCCATGGCGCCTCTGGTGACAGGCCTAGCTCCTTAACACAAAAAATTACTCTAATTTCACTGTGAAGCAGGAGCTAAAATTATACACTGTAAAGAATAAAGTCAACTTTCCAGTGGCAAAAGAAACTGTAGATTGCATATTAAATCCTCTCAAAAGCGATCAAAATGTTAGATCAACAGGGAACACCACCGTGCGAAATCGGTACAAAAATAGGAATGAACGCCATCTTAAATACAGCGCCATCTAGATACTCAATAGTAGTACGGGAGGAAGGGTAACCTTGATAACGGCTCCCCTTCTATTTTTGCCACTCTTCCCCCTAGAAACGAAAACGCTATTCGGGGTGAAAATTGCTGTGTCGTATCAAGACATACGTCCCCTGATATTATGCGATATCCTGACGAGAAATTTTAAGGATATTCGCGCCAGGAATTAGAATTCTGGAGACGTAAAGGTTAATTCTCTGGGAATATCACTGTAGCCAAATATCCCTTAGAAAGCTACCTATAGGAACCTTCCATCAGGACGACATGGGTTAAGCCCAAAAACATTACTTTGTTACTGTATTCGTACGCGCATATTCTAGAGAGCGGCAGCTAGACATCAGCTGATCTGATCACAGCGAACCACTCTCTCTCCGGCCACCAGGGCGCTACCAAAGTCATCTTTAGGTTTCGGGCTGTCCTTACTCTGTTGAGCACTTGCCTTATCAACGTGAAAGGGGGAAAAGCGTACACATCTAGATTGTCACACTTGTGCTGAAAGGCGTCTTCTAAGGCTGCTTTCGGGTCTGGTACAGGAGAACAATATACGGGGAGTTGGGCGTTGAGTTTTGTTGCAAAGAGGTCCATCACCAGGGAACCCCAACGTTGAATGATGAGCTTGGCTACTTCTGGAAGAAGGGACCATTCTGTCCCTACTATCTGACCCACTCTGTTGAGGCCGTCGGCCAGTACGTTTTTCTTCCCGGGAATGAACCTCGCTAACAACACCACTTGGTTCTCTTCTGCCCAATCTAGAATTTTTATGGTGAGATCGCACAATTCCTTCGACTTCAAGCCTCCTTGTTTCTTTATATATGCTACTACCGTGGCGTTGTCGCACATCAACGCCACGGTGTTTCCCTTTAGTAGACCCGCGAAGTGTAGGCAAGCCTTCTGGACTGCCTTCAACTCCAGGACATTGATGTGGAGTTCCTTTTCCCCGTCCAACCAGGTCCCTCGTGCTGTTTCGTCGAGGAGATGGGTCCCCATCCTTGGTTGGAGGCGTCTGTGAACAGTAGTAACTCGGGGGGGTCGCTCCCGAAGGGCATCCCCTTGAGTGAGTTCGACCGGCAATGCCACCATTCCAGGGAGGGTCTCGTGTTTGGTAGGACTGGGATTAGAACTTGTTGTGAGTCCAGTTGGCACCAGAGGTTCTTCAGGTTCCATTGTACGGCTCTGAGCCTTACCCTCCCTTGGGGAACTAGTTTCTCTAATGAGACTAGGTGACCTATCAGTTTATGCCAGTCTTTCGCTATCCTGGGGCGCTCCGACAAGAACGGCTGAATGATATTCATGAGGTTGTTTATTCTGTCCTCCGAAGGGAAGGCTTTTCCCAGAATGGTATCTAACGTCATTCCCAAGTAGTTCATTCTGGTGGATGGGGATAGGTTTGACTTCTCCGGGTTGATTACGATGCCCAGATCCTTGCAAAACTGGAGGAGTTTCATCCCTTGTTCCTCCAAGAGGTCCTTCGAGGAGGAAAGAAGCAACCAGTCGTCCAGGTATCGGATGAGGCGAATGCCTCGTTCGTGAGCCCACACTGAGACAGTCGTGAAGACTCTCGTGAACACCTGGGGCGCTGTTGACAATCCGAAGCAAAGGGTCTTGAATTGCAGGATCTGGGAACCCCATTTCACCCAGAGAAACTTTCAACTCGAGGGGTGGACCGGAATTTGGAAGTAGGCGTCCTTGAGGTCTATGGTCATCATGTAATCTTTCTCCCTCAAGGACAGCAGGACTGACTTCGGAGTGTCCATTTTGAAGTCCGTCTTCCTGATGAATTTGTTGAGAGCCGACAGATCTATGACCGGTCTCCACCCCACCCCGTCGCTTTTTCTACTAGGAACAGACGACTGTAGAAACCCGGGCCTGGGAGAAGAACTTCTTCCATGGCGCCCTTCTCTAACATGGAGGACACCTCCTCTTGAAGGGCGGTCTTCTTCAACGGGTCTCTGGGAGCTAGCCATTCCGCCCGGGTGGCCGGGATAAGAGGGGGTGGTTCTGTTAAGAACGGTAGTCTGTAGCCCTCCTTTAGTACGGACACTGTCCAAGGCTCCGCTCCGTGAGCCTTCCATGCTTGCCAATGAAGTCTGAGGCATCCCCCAACCAGAGGTTTGGGCGGGAATAGGGGGCCTCCCACTCCATCTTCTTCTGGAGAAGCGACCTGAACGGCCTCTCCTAGAGGCAGAGTAACCCGACCTGAAGGAGCTTGAGGAAGCTGGAGCTCCCCTACGGGGGGACTGAGGCGTTGAGGACCAGGAGGAAGAGGGAGCCTCTCTCCTCGTCGTGCTGGGAGAGGCTTGGGACGTCGCGGCACTATCCGAGACGGCCCTCTTGTAGGGCGGTCTCCTAGAAGGCGTAGGCCTGGGGTTGTTAGACTCCTTCTTCTTCGAGACCTTCTCCATGATGGCCTCTAGTTCCTTCAGGGGAAACAAGGACTCTCCCCACAAGGGTAAGCTCCGTATGGCCCGCGCTTCCCTGTCTGGTACTTCCCGGGACACCTTTGCCAGTACGGTGTCTCTCTTACAGAGTACCCAGTTAGCCGTCAGGGCGAGCGACTGGTAAGTTAAAAATTTTAAGGTTTTACCCCCGGAGGTAATAAGGTCCCTCAGGAGGCCTTGCTGGTCAGGGTCCGAGGGGTTGAACGAGGCTTGTACCCCCACTAAGGTGGAAGCCCACCAGTCCAGCCAAGAGGAGACGTTGACTAGATCCCTCGACATTTCCTCCATCATGGAGGCCTCCGCTGGCGAGAAACAGACTGGGGCCGAAGAGGCTCTATCGTCAGGATGTCGATGGATGACTCCACTTTACAGGGGCCTGGGCGACGCCCCTCTGGCACATATACTTTGCCCTGAGTTTTGAGGCCCTGGAGCAATTTTGAGGAACTCTGGGTTTTGGGGGCCTCGGCATTACTAGCCACCACCTTGTCCACATACTCCTGCCCTAGGACCAGATCTCGGGCTAGAGGAAGCGCTAGAGACGTCTTAGGTTGGGTAGGGGTCTGCATAATCCTTAACAGGCTT
The DNA here is from genome assembly GCF_036898095.1 of Palaemon carinicauda. Classification (NCBI taxonomy): domain Eukaryota; kingdom Metazoa; phylum Arthropoda; class Malacostraca; order Decapoda; family Palaemonidae; genus Palaemon; species Palaemon carinicauda. Next base: position 126,568,833 of record NC_090727.1, on the reverse strand, counting down.
GACCTCCAGTAATCTTCGTCCGTAGCTGTAGGTTCCTCAATTTTGTGGTGTCTCCTGATAAGACCAACCACCCTCCTATAGGCCGAGTCCTCCGTTGGTGAACCCTCCCTTCCGTCAGCCGAGGTCTCGGCTCGGGGCCGGGGAGCTGGGTTACCGGGCACACCGACTGGACGTCTAGCTCTTGGGGCCAGGGGTGCCGTCCTACCGAGGTACTGGATTTCATCGGCGGGGACATCCGCACCAGGGGCCTAGGTTAACGCAGGCATCGCTGATTCAGCGGGGACTCGCGTCCGCTCAAGGGCTCTGGGTGCCGAGGACGCGGTTCCCGTGGGCTGACCCGGCAGCGGGAACCGTTCCTTCCGACCCGAAGGCCGCACCAGCTGGGCTGGTTCGGCCAGGCCGCCCGAAAAGAGAAGCGCGTTTCCCCCCGCTGGGCGGGGTGAACCGGAGGCTTCGAGGACTTAGGCCTTCCTATAGAGTCCTTCCTGCGAGCTTGGTTGCGAGGGTCAAGGTCGTGTTTTGAGGACAGCATCCTTGGCGAGCACTCTCTGGACCGGCGGTCCGGGGAACAAGGCATCCTTGAGTCCCGGGGTACGAAGACCCAGTCGCCATCAGGAGACCTACTCCTCTTATACTTACGTCCTGGGGAGCGGGAGCGCTTGCTACTGTACCTGGAGCGCGACCTAGAACGGGAACGCCTGCTCCTGGACCACTCCCTCCGACGACGGTGTTTTCTCCTGACTTCTTCCCCCGACGAGAAATAATCTTCCGACGAACCCGACGACACTGTACTTATCGTATGTCGGCCGGTAGCGGGGACTGCGGGGGACTTCTTCATGCGTTGGGTGCCCGAGGTCGACGGCTGAAGGAAATCTTCGGGGACTTCCATGAGGGGGGCCGGGAACAATTCAAGGCGCTCCATGCCAGGGAGCCAGGTGTCCAGGCCCTCTTCCATTCTTAACGGGGACCTACCCGGTGTCTTCGGAAGCCTCCAACCGAAGGCATCATTACCCGAAGATCGAAACTTCTTCTGGTTGTCTCTGCCTACCGAAGACCCTGAAGCACAGGCCCATGAGGGCGGCGAAGACACAGACACCGCGTTACCTCCCCACAAGGGGTCATCGGAGGACACGTGCCCCCCGAGCACAAGGGCCGACTCTCCGGACGCACTACTGGGTTCTTCACTAGCCCTAGAAGGGCCCGCAATCGGCACTGCACTTTCTTGGGGAAGGTTGCTTTGTTCCTTCTCTACGACCGACTTACCTAGGCCCCTACTCTGTGTAGGGGACGGCGAAACAGAGGCCCCGTCGGACCGCTCACTGGGTGATGGTAGCGGCGAAGTAACGCTAGCTTTTCTGGGGGAACGTTTCGCCGATTTTCTCTTTTTCGTACCGTAATGTACCCACTGGATATCACTCCAGCCTACACACTCGGGGCACGTATCTGCTGACGAACAAACCCTTCCCCTACAGGAGGAGCAAAGGGAGTGAGGGTCCACTTCAGGCTTGGAGAGGAACGCTCCACACGATTTACCGGCCCTAGGCCCCGGACAACGGCGGATTTGCTCCATAATGCACACACACAAGACACAAGCACGAAGGGAATCAAGGAATACACTGGGTAAGCACACGGGTGGAAGGTGAACACACAGGAACACCCGGGAAAAGTACACAGGAAAATGCAAGTTACCACGCGAGGAACACGTGGGACACTTAGAACGCACACAAAGGATCGATAGAGAACGAGGGCGACGTGTTTACACGTCGCGACCAGAGAACTTACTGGAGCTGTTGACCCGGGCGGACATCGACCTACGATAAGCCTACCCTCGGGGCACATTCCTTAATGCCGGGGGTAGGCCTCCTTAGAAAAAGGGGTGGGGGGTACACTACACAAAACTCTGGTCGGTAGAGAGGAGGTTACAGGTAACTCCTAAGAAAGTAGTTCGAGGTAAGTATTCGTGTTGGAACAAATAGTGGTTTGCTAATGAAATCGGATGCCGTATTTTAAGCAACGATTGAAATGGAAGTATACACGGTATAATTTTTCGTTTCGTATTTTGACACTTTTTATTAAGAAAACCGAATTTGGTTTCTTCATCTATATGTAAGTATTGTATAACGAGAGAGAGAGAGAGAGAGAGAGAGAGAGAGAGAGAGAGATTTTTATAATTATATTGTGTACTATACAAAACCAATCTTTGTAAAGCAGATCTCTACTGTGTAAAATATGACAAAATATTGCCGACTCATTACCGAAGTTTAGGCTATTCACTGCCGATACACAAACCCAGCCTACGTGTGAAAACCTTGAACACCCAAAGAGAACAATAAAACTTTTATATATACTGCACTAAATAATAATGCTTTATACCATCATTAACACTATTATTGAAATTATCGAAAGGTTAGAGAAAGATAAAGATTGCCGAGAACGTAACCACAATTCTATTTACATTTTGTTAGCTGGACTTGCACAGTTAAAGTTGATTTCATTGATGATGTGGAATTTTATCCTTAAGTAGGCTATTTATTATGAAATTATGTTAATAAGATGTAAGATTAATATCGTTTTGTAACATTTAATATCAATTACTGTATTTACAGTAGAGCTACCAATATACTTAAAAAGACAACAGATTTGATACATTTTGTAGTGTATGACTCGCAGACTTCGAACAGCTTCGCAGATACAGAAAATTTATTTTTGAAAACTAGTGACCGCATAAATGGGGAATCGTATAATTCGAACACGCATAATTCGGGACCGTACTGTAGTAGTGTCTGTACTAAGTTCAATCAGGGAATGAGACTTCATGTATTAAGTGGATCTGAAGGATGCTTACTTCCAAGTACCCATTCATCAGTCCTCTTGGAAGTACATACATACATATACCAAGGCACTTCCCCTAATTTTGGGGGGTAACCGACATCAACAAATGAAACAAAAACAAAAAGGGGACCTCTACTCACTACGTTCCTCCCAGCCTTACAAGGGACTCAACCGAGTTCAGCTGGTACTGCTAGGGTGCCACAGACCACCCTCCCCCGTTATCCATGACAGATGAAGCTTTATAACGCTGACTCCCCTACTGCTGCTACCTCCGCGGTCATCTAAGGCACCGGAGGAAGCAGCAGGGCCTACCAGAACTGCGTCACAATCGCTCGCCATTCATTCCTATTTCTAGCACGCTCTCTTGCCTCTCTCACACATCCCTGTCTCAGCCCCACTCTCACCGGAAACCAATCACTCACTTCATTTCTTATCCTAACACATGCTTTACTACCTTTGTAGAAACTTTTCACTGCTTGCAACAACCTTCCACCAACTCCATATAACCTCATCACATTCCACATTGCTTCCCCATCAACTCTATCATACGGTTTCTCCTGATCCATAAACGCAACGTACACCTCCTTACCTCTTAGAAGTAAATAGGCTTTTTCCTCAACGGTATGGTGTACAAGTTTCAGACACTGTGTTTCGGACTGTGTATTGCTCCACCAGTGCTCACTCAGATATTCCCTCAATTGATGGATCTAGACAACTGGCTTATCCTGGCATTCTCTATGTTGGGAGTTGTTACAGGAGCTCTCCTTTTGTCACAATATGGGGAGTGTGCTAAATTGGAAGTCAAATCTCCTACCCAAGCAGTGGTTGAAGTACCTGGCCATGCTGATAGACACGGCAGCAGCAATTCTTTCTTCAGACGATTTCATCAACCTAAGAGGTAAAGCAACCATTTCTGTCAGTCAATACATACTACCAGCTTGGAATTGACAGTTTTCACAGCAACCTTCTCTTGCTGGAGAAGCTTGTTCCACAAGGACACCTCCATCAGAGACCACCAGTAGGACAGAAGTCATGGGCCAATCTTACCTGGTGGCTGGATGAGAAAAACCTCACCATTTCCAGACGCAACTGTTCTCATATGTGTCGAAGGGAGGGGGTGCACCAGGCAGCCTGATTACCTCAGATTGTGTTCAGCAGATAAAAAGAAAGAAAAAGCATCTGAATATCGTCCTGGAAATGCAAATAGCGTTTCATGCTCTGTAAATATTCCAAGAATGTGAGGAGACCCTCGGTAGTGTTGATGAGCGACAACACCATTGTAATAGCCTACTTTTTCAAGAAAGGGTGATGGTTTTCCTCCCCTTTACAAGTTGACATAGCACATGCACATCTGGGCAGGGCACCAAGCCATAGAGCTGTCAGCAGGTACATTCCAGGGTAGAGAAATGTACGAGCAGACTCGCTCAATTGCCAAGGGTAGGTTGTAGGGTTGGAGTGGTCCTTTACATCCTTGAATAGAAAGAGAGACTTCTTGCACTGTTAGGATCACCGAGAATCTATCTGTTGTCACACAGTAAAACAGAAAGCTCACGGTGTTTTGGTCTTCCTTCTAGATCCCGGGGCAGTGTTTGAGGACGTCTTTCAACACCCATAGGATAATTTTTTCTGCTATTCACTCTCATTTGCTAGCTTATGTGTTAGTCATGCCAAGTATCACATGACCCTGGTTGGTCTCAAGATGACCAATACTGAGTGGTATTCTGGTTTGTTGGCACTTTCAGTCACAGCCCTGAAAGAATTGTCTACCCTTATAGATCATCATTATCTGTCAGCTGCACTTTTGAAGATACCATCAACCTGTGTTTCAGAATTGGAGACTATACAGCATATCCTCCAAGGAAAAAAAGCTTTACACATGGGATTGTACAGATGTCTGCATACCTGCAACAGCCCTTTGCATTTGTCTACTTGGGAAAGTGGGCCATCTTCTGCAATTCGTGTTGCAGATCATTAACTTTTTCATCTTCTCTGGTTGAGAGAAGCACCTTTCAGTCATGGCTGTAAAAGGCTACAGCTCAGCTTTGAATACAATCTTTTGAATGAACATCATGAAATTTTCCTTTTCATGGGAGTTGTCTATGCCCACAAGGAGCTCCAAGCAGTCTTGCCCACCCAGGAACCCCAGACCCCAAGGAATGGCATGTGACCCATGTTATCAATGTTCTTTCATATACCCTAAGTGAGGATTTGAAAAGGTCGTGACGCGGAGAACTGATTTTCAAGGCTGCCATTTTCCTAGCCTGTATAATATTAGCGAAGAGAGTTGGCAAATTACACGGTCTCTCTTATGTAACAACTCACGATAAGGGTTGCAAGGCAAGCCTGAACAAACCTGCCTAGTGTTTGTGTTCTGGGCCAACAAACCCTTAGATATGAGACTACACTTCTTCATGGAAAACTCTTCTTCCCTGAGAAGGTTTACACAACTACAGGTGTTTGCTAACACCCCATAATGGATGGAACAAACTCCTTGTCGTTCATAGCCAAAAGGAGGTCTCGATTGCGAACGTTTTCCAGACGCAACGAATAATTCGCGCTGCGCCCATATGATATTGTCCCGTGTCCCAGGTCGGTGTTACTGGTTCATAATGGACTTATGCATACGTTACCTATCCAACAATAGATTGAAAATATGTCTCAATCTTGCCCTTCGAAAGTAGTTGCGTGCGATCGGTCATTAGCAACCGGTCTCTTGCCCGATAGTGATCGCTAAGGAGATTCGCTGCTCAGTAATCCCATCTTCCTCTAGGGAGTAATGGCTACCCTGGTATTAACAATCTGTAAGCATACTTACACGACCCACTCCCACTGGATTGAAGGCAGTTGGAGGACAGGCTTTCCCCCCACCACATAGTTGCGTGCAACTGGTTGCACAACTTGACATCAATCAACTTGAGATGTTTACTTGCTAGGCAATCTCTCGGGCCCCCAAGGAGTAAGTGATGAGAACTGACCTTTCCCTTGAGTCAAGGTTTCTTGTTCCAGTCAGAGAACTTACTAACCCTTCAAAGGAGGGGTAGAAATCACAATTCCTGGGAAGTGTTGGCTACCCTACTGGATAATTGACTGACCAGACAGTCCAGAGCCCATTCTATTTTCCAATAAATTGGAGGGGAAGAATTTTTCCCACGCAGATAAGAGTGATGCCGCTGACCCTTGGGCATATGAAGCAAGACAGACTTGTATGAAAGAGTGGGGGAAAGATAAGGATGTTCCAACAACGCAGCAGTCTCGACTCGTGGATGTGGCATTCTCGGGTGCAAATGAGAGAGTAGACTTTTGACGCTTTCAAGGGTGATGCAAAAAGTCATCCTGCTGGAACTCTGCCATAAAAGGTCCCCAACCAAGCACAATAGTGGGAGGCAGGAGAGATCCAAGTAAATCAGTGTAATCAGGCAATAAGGACACTGGGACTGGATCACACATAGTAAGTGCAGTGGCCGTAGCCAGGGAATCTTTCTCAGGCAGTGACTCATGATCACTATGCCCACGGGGAGATAATACATTAACAAAATTCCTGAGGGCTCCAAAAAAGAAGAAATGGGGTGGGGGAAAACGAGTGCCACAGAAACAAGCTTACGCTTCTTGCTATCCAAGGGAGAGGAGGAGGAAGGGGAATGACCTCATTTTAACAGGTTTCTTGCAAGAGGAACAAAATTTCTCCCACTGGGATGATAACCACACCCTACAATGCTCCCATGGAGATTCTATGGAAAACCACTTACCACAGCAGTGGATGTGGATCTATCTCGACCTGACCATACTCATGCAAAAACCACAATGGCAACCATCACAACCAAGGTAAGTACACATCACACTAGCACCACTAGACATGAATGCACAAAAGAGCACAGAAAATCCAATGTGGAGTTGTGATAATAAAGCAGCAAGAGAAGACAATCTCTTGACAACACAACCAGAAGAAGAGTGGAGCTTGCCTTGCAGCAGCAGGTACTATTGGCCAGCAATGGAGTTGCTTAGTAACCTATTATAGTTACCTTTAAGGCACTTGTAAAAAATCGACATACAGTGAACCCTCGTTTATCGCGGTAGATAGGTTCCAGACCCGGCCGCGATAGGTGAAAATCTGCGAAGTAGTGACACCATATTTACCTATTTATTTACCATGTATATTCAGACTTTTAAAACCTTCCCTTGTACGTAGTACTGTTAACAAACTACCTTTTAATGTACAGAACACTTAATGCATGTACTACAGTACCCTAAACTAAAACAGGCACAAATATTAAAGGCGATTTTTTATCATGCGTTTCCTAAACACGCCAAAAAGCACGATAAAAAATGGCAACCAATGTTTTGTTTACGTTTCTCTGATCATAATGAAGAAACAAACGCATTTACTGTACACATCTGTGTATAGGTTAGTTTTTGCATCGATTATATTGATTATTCAGTACAGTATGTTGATTTTGTTATTACCAATATATTACCATATATATATATGGGTTATGAAAAAAATCCGCGAAGTGGTGAATCCGCGATGGTCGAACCGCGAAGTAGCGAGGGTTCACTGTACGAGTCAACCACATATAAATAACTAAGAAGTTTGGATCTGTGTAGGAATAAATTTTTTTTTATGGGAGAAAATTTGGTTAATCCTGGAGCAGAATGCCATCAATAGCTGAGGAATTACTCTACTCTAAAAAGAGGAAGAGCAAGATTACTACAGCCAAACTTCGAAGTGACAGGAGAACATGACAGTTTAGTCTGCTTTAGGCCAAAATACAAAATGCTGGTCTTAATAACTGACGTTGGGTAGAGTGTAACTGACACCCAAAGGTATTTATAACTACCATGTTTGTAATGAATGTTCAAGCTTTGCTGAAGTCATACTCCTATTAAAGGAGGATGGATTGTATTCACGTAGGAATAAAAGGCTATTTGGAACAACAAAATATTCAGGCAAGACTTTCAGCTGTTCACAAACCAAGTGACACAATTGAGAGTTAAGGGGGATCCAAGGTAACAACCGTATTCTAACACACAAATAGCTTAACTATTTTTTTTCTACATGCCTGTAGTCTGGAATTTAGTGAATAGTCTGTGATTAAAAATAAATAGTTTTTTTACCAAAATGAATACACATAATGCATACTGTACTTACATAGCTGGAAATCATGGGTCATCCTAGGCTAGGGCCACAAAAGCATAATAGCAGCCCTCATGGTGCCTCTCAGTCCTCAATTCCTTTGGGCTGTAAAAAATAGAAACAAATAGAATCTAAGAATGCAGATCATCTTCAACTCATATATTTTCATGATATCTACCAGTTCACGTGTCAACATAAACCAAACATTTCAAGTAAAATCACTTCCATGTTTCATCAATACAAACCTCTCATTATGATTTCATGATTATTACTATAATTATTATTACAAGTGAAACGAATGTAACATGTTAAAGGAATTTTACGTGCACCGTATATAGAAAATATTTTTCCTCCCTGAAAGGGAAGAAATGATGAGTCCCACTCTAAAACTACAAGTTTTGATAAATTTTCCCAATATAAATTCTGTACATGTTGTATACTATCAACACTGTGTACTACTTACACACGCACAAGTGTTATCTGTATAATTCCACACCTGAGAATTTTGAACAGTCTTAGCGTCACCCTGGTGACACTCACTTGAAAGGTATCACACTGAAAGTGTCAACACCTTTTCACCCTAATTGAAAGTTCCAATCAATTAACTGTTCATCGCAGCACTAGACGACAGGTTTTAATACACTACCTGCCGCCACCACATAATGCTTCAGTTCATGGTCTTGCTTAGTGTAGGCCACAGGGAGGAAAGGGTCGTAACCCTACCAAGTGTGGACTAGGGGGAAAGGCAGAGCCCTTCCACCTTTGCCGACCAGCAGGGCCCCAAAAGGAGAGTTCATTCACCTAGAGGGGGAGCTGGGGGAGAACGACTGGTATTCTGAGGTTCTGTCCCAAACTCAAAGCTCATGTGCTATTCCAGAACCAGCCCTATCCCAGGTGTAGACTTCATTCTCTAGCCTAGGGTAGGTTAGTTCAGAGAAGGTACAGCACTAGTGTACTGTCCTAAACTATAAAGAAACAGAATCCCCTGGCCTGCCTAACCTAGGCTAGGGAAGCGAGTCCCAAACCAGGGAAGGCAGGTGTAGGACAAATCGCTAGGCCACAGGGAGGAAAGGGTCGTAACCCTACCAAGCGTGGACTAGGGGGAAGGGCAGAGCTCATGTGCTATGGCTAGGAGTGGGGAAAGAAAATCCTAGCCTAACCCTACCTGAATGCAATTCGAGGTAAGGAGGGCTAGGATGTAGCCAAGGCTACCTCAGAGGGAGGAGATACCTGGGTAAGGTAACTGGGGAGGATAGGAAGTATACCACAGCCCTACGTTAGGTTAGGGGCAAGGGAGTTGACTACCAAGATCACCGAAACCCTTAGTATACTTCCTCGAAGGCGAAAACATATGTGCAATCACTGAATCTTATATGTATAAATGCCTACAATCTTCATTTCGTAAATTAACACTAGGAACACTTATTATATCATGCATGAGAGTAAACAAAAAACCACCTAGGCTATCTAGTCTAGGGGCTAGGCTAGAACACTAGCCTACGAATCGGCTACCTACGCTCGCCGAAAAAGAATACTATCGGCATAATATAACTAATTCCTAGCAATGAAGACTAAATAACTAATGCTGATAATTAGTTATAAGACCGGGTAAGGTTGTTCTGGCTAACTAAATAAAGCATGCGAGGCGAACAACAGCGTCCAACATGACGCCTCCGGTCAAGGCACAGCTCCGCCACAAAACACGGTATTTTAAGAGAAAAAAGCGTTACTTTACGGCTAGAGCTTATTTATACAATACAAGAATATGGTACTCACCTTTCCAGAAGAAGGCGAGACTGAAGATTGCGACATACTGGATCACTTAGCGGAAAACTGGGAAAAGCACCTTGTCATAAACGCTACGTGTAAAGGAATGACAATGGCGCGCTACGGCGGCGTTATCCAAGATGGCGGCCAACATGGCGACCGGATGTTGACGTCGCCGAGTACCAAACCAGTAACAGAGGAGGAGAACTTTGTAACGGCTCCTCCTATAACTTGCCACTATTCCTCCTCGAAGCGTAAACGCTATGTGGGGTGCAGATAGCTGTGGCGTGTCAAGCATACGTCCCCTATTATTATACAATAGCCTAAAGGGAAACCTTATGGGTACTCGCGCCAGAAGTTAGAATTCTGTGAAACATGACAAATTCGGAGATAATTTGCATTTTCCTAGCCATACAAACCTTAGCTATTTACATAGGGCATTACTTTCGGCGTAGCTGAATGACGAGCCATTAGATTTTTAACGAGGGTTAACTACCCTCTCGCTAGTTAGCGAGGGGGTAAAGACTTGATTCCACCGGGACTTGAGCCGCCATTGCAGGGATCTCATCCTGAGCGGCCGTTTGGAACTAGACGGGCCAAGGAAGACAGGTAACCTAGGAGACGTAACCAAGATTGGGCTGGAAGCTCTTCTCGTCTGAGGAAAGGATCTGCGACCCTCCTCAGCCTTGCTATCCTGTCGCCTGATGGAAAGGCTTTGTGGAGATTGGTGTCCAATATCATGCCTAGATATACCAGTCGTTGAGATGGAAGCAGAGAAGACTTCTCGAGATTTACCATGATCCCTAGATCTTGGCAAAGTCCCAGAAGCTTGTCTCGGTGTCGAAGAAGGGTCGACTCCGAGTCTGCCAGGATCAGCCAGTCGTTCAGATAGCGTAGGAGACGGATGCCGATCCTGTGTGCCCACGAAGATGTGGTGCTGTGGAGAGACCGAAACACAGCACCTTGAACTGATAGATCTTGTTGTCTAGGCTGAATCTCAAGTACTTCCTGGAAGACGGATGGATTGGGATCTGGAAGTACGCGTCCTTCAGATCCAGTGTGCACATGAAGTCTTGCGGTCTCACTGCAAGTCTGACCATGTCTGCTGTCTCCATGCTGAACAAAGTTTGTTTAACAAACTTGTTCAGGGCTGAGAGGTCGATGACGGGTCTCCATCCTCCAGACGCCTTCTTTACAAGAAAGAGTCGACTGAAGAAGCCTGGGGAGCCGTCGAAGACCTCTTGGAGAGCATCCTTCTTGAGCATGGTCTCGACTTCTGCCCGAAGGGCTAGCCCCTTTGCCGATCCCATGGCATAGGAGCTCAACGACACTGGATTCGCTGACAGGGGAGGGAGAGATGTTATGAACGGGTAGCGATATCCTTGGCTGATCACAGAGATCGTCCAGGAATCGGCCCCGAGTTGCTGCCACCTGAATGCGCAACTTTGCAGGCATCCCCCCCACTGGTGGACATGCAGGGGGATTGCCAATCCTAGCGTTTGCGGCCTCGGCCGCTCCCTCTAGGATTCCTGCCTCCACTGGAGGACTTTCCGCCCTTCTTGTCTTTGACAGGATAGGGCTGCTGTTTGGACACCTTTGCCTTTGCTGCCGGAGCCAGTTTCGATGTCCTGAACTGACGAGGTTGTTGTTGTTGAGGTGCTGGAGGCTTGTAGGGTCTGGATGTAAGAGCCCTTTGAAGGAGAGAATCGTGATTCGATTTCCTCCACCTCTCAGCTGTCCGTTCCACATCCTTGGGCTCAAACAGGCTCCTTCCAAGGATGGAAGAGTGTCTGAGCTTGCAGACATCCACGGCTGGGACCTTCGAGTGGAACCTCTCGGTCACCGCATCACGACGCTTCAGGATCGAGTTTGCCCACAAGTTCGAAACTTGGTGAACCAGAAACTTGATGGTGCGTGTGCCCGAGAGGAGGAAAGTCTCCATGGCCTTCCTGGTGCTCTCCTTGGACAAGTCCTCGGATCGCAACAGGATGCCCAGGGACCCCAGCCAGACATCCAGCCACGAAGTGGCCTGCATGGCACACTTTGCGACTTTCTCCTGGCTCAAGATCTCTGTAGCCGAGAATGTCACCTGCTGGGCGGTGAGTTTCTCAAGAGAAATTCCCCTGGTAAGCTCTTCCACAGAATGATGGAGAGGAAGAGCTAAACAAGGCTCCCCCATGATCTCAAAGTACCTCCTCTGTTGTACATGAGGAGGTGGGAGGAGTTTGTTACCGGCAGAGGAACGGCTGGAGGAGGCGAGTTCGGAGAGCTGGCCCTCAACCTTGTCTCTGGTGCTCTTTGCCCCCTGGGACCAGGGCAGAGCCGCGCTGGCCTTCGAGGGTTTTTGAGTGCCGTAGACTTGGTCCAGGACCGTATCCATGCCTTCGCGAGGGGCGGTCTCCGGGTCCTTGAACCTGTTGAGTTGCCTCATCAGATTCAGGACCTGCCAGAAGGCATGCTCCGACTCATGCTGCTCTCCTCCTGGTGGACTGGCAGCAAAGTCTCCTGTCCCCAACTGCTCTACTTGGGGGGACACATGGACATTCTCCTGGGGTCTTGCTGGCTCTGGTCGAATCCGGGAAGAAGACTTTGGGACGGTCTTCAAGTCCTTGGGCTCCCTCCTAGGAGAGATACAGGACTCCAGTAAGAAGTCTGAGGGCTCCTCTCTGCCCCCACAAGGGACAATTCTCCTACTCGAGGTGGGGTTCCTCCCATTGGTGCCGTGGGAGAATGTCTCACCTCGCTGGATTCTCCTGAGGACGGAAAGGCTTCGTTCACAGGAGAAGGAGAAAACGTCTGAGAGGGGGAAGGGGCCTTCCTGACGGACTTCTGAGGAGCCAGTTTAACCCTAGGAGAAGTCACCACGAAGTCTACTCCTCTCTTCCTCTTCAGCGGAGACGAGGCTGCCGTTGGTTTGAGGCCCAGATCAGCGAGGGCCGGCTTAACAGCCTCGACGACCGCTCTGATCAGGGACCCAAACCAAGGCTGACGGCTGACAGACGCAGTGTCAGCGACTCCCGATGGAGGGAAGGGGATCGAGCGATCCTTTGGAGTAGACACTACAGGGCCTGCCTGAAAAGAAGAAGATGAAGAGTGTTGCCTAGACCTCTCTGAAGATTTTTCCTCCTCCTGCAAGTGCGCTGTTCTGCGCTTACGGGGGGGGGGGGGGGGGGAGATCGTGAAGACGATGATCTAGAAGTACGCGCTCCTGAAGACTCGCAAGGCTGCCCGTGCTGCGAAACCCGGCGGGAATCGCGGTCGAGATCGCGATGGTAAAATCGCAGGTTCGTGCGTGGGCGAACATTGGCGCACATGCGCGCGGAGATGAAAGCGCGGGTGCTCGTGGGCGAGGGGGCGAGAGGGCAAGTGCGGTTTTAAGGGCGAGCGCTGGCGGCCGGGAGAACGACGGCGCGCAGGCGAGCGATGGCGCGTAGGGCGAGAAGGTGACCGACTGCGCACAGGAGAGATAGCGCGTTGGCGCGTAGGAGACCTTCAGCGATCAGAAGTGTGGGCGCGTGGGTACGTTGGAGAGCGCTTGCGCGCAGGCGAAGGATCGCGCGGGCGCGTAGGAGATCGCTGGCGCGCAGGTGCACGGTCAGGAGAAAACAGCTGGGGCGCAGGACCAGAAGGAGTAGTAGCGCGCACAGGAGAACGCTCGTGGGCACACACAGGACACTTCTCGTGGGTGCGCAGTGTCTCGTTCCAATCTAAAAGTGCGCACAGGTGAGCGCGTGATGGCGCGCAGGAGATGGCTGGCGCGCAGGTGATCGTAGGCGAGGAGGCGCAGGAAGAATCTCCTTGCCTACGCCCAGATCCGGAGATCGTGGGCGCGCCGGCGAACGTGGGCACGCATCAGGAACAGGGCGCGCCGATGTGCGCTGGCGAGTAGGCGATCATGGGCGCTCAGGAGAATGTGGGCACGCAGCAGGAACAGGGCGCGCAGATGTGCGCTGGCGAGCAGGAGAGCGCTGGCGCACAGGAGATCTCTGACGAGCAGGAGAGCGCTAATGCGCAGGTGAGCAGGAGATCTACGACGAGATGACTCAGCTACAGAAGATTGTTGGCGCGTTGAGTCCGAAGAGGGCTGGTCCTCAGCTACAGCAGGAGAGCGCTTGCGCGCCACTGCACGCTCGCGCTCGGGTAAAACCTGGCACTTAATGGACTTACTCACATTGTGAGATCAGCCCTTTTGCCCTGAAGGGACCGGTGCCCGTTGGATAACGGGGTGCGTTGGCGCGCATCTGCGTCCAGGAACGGAGAAGGAAAACTCCCAGGTCTGGCAGGCATAGGAAATCGCGAACGATCTGCTGAGAGGTCTAGATATGCAGCTGCAACGGCCTGCTCACGTCGAGGAGGATCCTCTACGGGGGACGTCGAAGGCGATGAACCGAAGAGGCGCCTCCTAACTCCCTTGTAGGGAGAAGGAAGGCCTCTACGGCGAAGAGGAGGGCGAGCCTTACGGCGAAGACGACCTCGAGGGGCAGCAACACCATCGTCGGTCCTCCGAAGAGGAGTCTCTGTAAGTGAACTCCCCCGAGGGAGAGAATCACCCGCAGGAGAGACCGTTGGACTCGGCTCCTCCCTCAAAGGATGTTCGGAGGGGGGAACTGAGCCTTCAGCAACATCCACAACAACAGCAGGGGTTTGACCCGACCCATCGGAAGCCTCTGCCACAACAACGTCGACAATAGACAGAGGATCTACCTCTGCTATTACCGGCGACTGCTTGACAGCTGCACCCAACTGGATCAGGTCAAACAGGGCTTCCCTGGAGGGCGAGCCCTTAAGCCCCAAGGAAGCCCAAAGCTGTAATAAATCATCATTATACACAGTGTTATTAAAATCCTCCCCCGGAGGAGGAGGAGCTGCCTCGCTATGGGAGGCTACTCCCTCTCCCGAACCCCGAGGTTGGTCAACAAAAGAATGGCCTAAGCTACCACTCGCCGGCCTCTCATGAGAGACCGATCGAGTGGGAGCTTCGGAGGAGGTTCGGGCAACGGAAGAGTCTTTGGAACCTTCCTTCTTCAAGGAAGCCCTTGAAGGAGAAAGGTTACGCATAGACTTCTTCTTACGTCGCCAGGAAAACCTCTCCCACTAGGAGGTAGACCACTCCCTACACTCACGACAAGTTTTATCCTTATCACATCATTGACCTCTGCAGTACGGACACAAGGTGTGAGGGTCCGTCTCGACCGCCGACATGAACGTCCCACAAGGGCGGTCGGGTAAGCCAGGCCACTTCCGCATGATAGAGAGAGAGGCCAACTTCCAAACACACAAGCTGCAAGAAAAAGCAAAAAAAGATTAAGGCTGTCAAAAATGCAAGGGTGAGACAGATCTGATCATCACCCGAGCCAAAAGTGAAGTGAATCAGTTCACCGGTGTGTGAGGGGGAAGGGGTAGCTAGTCCCTACCCCGTTGCTAACTAGCGAGAGGGTAGTTAACCCTCGTTAAAAATCTAATGGCTCGTCATTCATCTACGCCGAAAGTAATACCCTATGTAAATAGCGTGGTTTGTATTTCGGTTACGGAACAACTTTAGTTTAATTCTCTGGGAATATCTACTGTAGTCATATATACTCTTAGGAAGCTACTAAAGGAACCTTCTATCAGGACGACATGGCTATCTCACCCAAAAATAGATTTTTCGCTTCGCTCAAAATCTGTTATATATACAAATCTCATGTGGCGATGGGCTCGCTACTTCTGAGGTAGAAGGACAACATTGTCAGTTGGTGGCGAGCACCAAAGTGGTACCTGAAATAGAAAGCCCTTGTGCCTCGGCAGCCAACACTGTTCCTGAAGTAACAACTGATACACATCTGTGAAAGAGATGACATCTGCCACTTTGGTAAAGAGGATTCGTGAATGGCAGTCGCATGAAAGTTTTGTGTCTAGCATAGTGGCAGCCCAGGACAAGGTGGCTAAGGCTGTCTTTGGGTTATGACTCTCAACAACATAGAAACATGTCCTCAAAGGCAATTGTTTAGCATGGAAACATCTGTAACTGGTCCCCAACACTCTGATAATTGATAACAATTGATGAGAGTAAAAGCCTGGTAAGGACCCCTATACCTCCTGTACTGGCTCCTTCTCCAAATAATTTAAAACCTCCTGCAGGTCTGCACTGCTCTTGTAGGACTACAAAGAATCAGGTGTAGGAATAAGGGCAGTTAAGGGTCAAATCATAGTTGGTAGCCCACATGCCAATCCTGTAAAACCCAAGGGTCCGGTTACAGATATAATACATTATTTAAGAAATGCTAAATTCAAAGTCTGTTCTCCCCTAGCAGATGGAACATCACTTGCAGAGTTTACCCGCTCCCAGCATGTGAGCTTGGTCGAAAAAATACAGGGCACCTCAAACGGTATTTTGTTCTCTAGGTTGGAAACAAACAAATTGAAGATAGATAAAAGATGTCGACTGCGAGCAGATACTTAATATGACAAATTCAGAGATAATTTGTATTTTTCCTGACCATACAAACCTTAGCTATTTACATGAGGTATTACTTTCGGCGTAGCTGAACGACGAGCCATTAGATTTTTAACGAGGGTTAACTACCCCCTTGCTAGTTAGTGAGGGGGTAGGGGAGGTGTAGCTAGCTACCCCTCCCCCCTCACACACCGGTGAACTGATTCACTTCGCTTAGAGATAGGACTTTAAGGGGGACAGGGCTGGCGGGCAAGTATGAGTAAATAGCTAAGGTTTGTATGGTTAGGAAAAATACAAATTATCTCCGAATTTGTCATTTGTTCCGTAACCAAAATACAAACCACGCTATTTACATGGGGTGACTTAACCCTTAGGTAGGGTGGTAAGTCCCAGCCTTACTGGCTTTGGCTTTGCCCGGTGACTCAGGATCTGAGTGTGTAGCACTAGAGATAAGGAGTCCCTGCACCTCGCAAGTTCCTTGCTCCGCAAGGAACGTGAGGCCTACATAAGCTTGTGTGTGAAGGAAAGAAGTGTGACTCCTCCTAGGAAGTTGACCTGAAGTCCTTTAGATGGAATTCTAGGCTAGGACGTTCCCAATACCACCTCGTCAGGGTATGGGGGACGCGACAGTATTATTTAATACTAGGAACACAAGGAAGCATGGTTTACCTGCAGTGGTTTGAGGTCAGCTGTGCAAAGAACCCAGGATGATGCTTTCTCTAAGAGAGGGGAGGATGAAGAAAAGAGTAAGGGTCAGACATACTTTTTCATTCATGCAGACCAAAAACCGGGTAACAATGCCCTCAACCTTCTGCTACTTGTCCATTAAGGAGCCTGAGGTTAGACCAGCTGTTGTGCAGCCACCACAGGGCCGATAGAGAACGTATCGATCCTCCTGTGGGTCACGTCCTGCAGGTAGTGGGCTGTGAAGGTCGTTTGACGCTTCCAGACCCCAGCTTGTTGAACCTGCGTCACTGAGAAATTTCTCTTGAATGTCAGGGACGTAGCGATGCCTCTGACATCGTGTGCTCTAGGGCGACGTAACGGAGGAGGGTCTGGATTCAGGGAATGGTGGATGACCCTGCGATTCCAAGCTGAGATGGTGTTCTAAGTGACCCTCCTCTTCGTCCTTCCTATGCTCACAAACAGGGCTTGCACTCGAGGACGAACTGCAGCTGTTCTCTTAAAATTGAGCCTCAGACTCCTTACTGGGCACAGTAGGAGATGGTATGGGTCATCTGTTACAGAATGGAGACTCGAAATCCTGAAGGAGTTGAACCGTGGGTCCGGAACTCCAGGATTTTGAGTCTTGGCAACAAACTCAGGGATGAACCAGAACGTTACCTCCCCCCATTCCCTTGAATGGGCGACGTCGTACGAGAGACCATGAAGTTCACTGACTTGCTTGGCTGAGGCCAGAGCAAGCAGGAACACCATCTTCCAAGTCAGGTGACGATCAGAAGCCTGGCGTAATGGTTCGAACGGAGGTCTCTTAAGGGACCTGAGGACACAAACCACGTTCCATGGAGGAGGTCTCACTTCCGCTGAGGGCAGGTAAGCTCGTAGCTTCGTATGAGTAGAGAAAGTTCCGGCGGGGAGGAAATGCCCATTCCTTTCAGCCTGAAGGCCAGGCTTAAGGCTGAGCGATAGCCTTTCACCGCTGAGACCGAAAGGCGCATTTCTTCCCGCAAATTCACAAGAAACTCCGATATTGCTGGAATAGTGGCATCGAGGGGAGAGATACCCCTTCCACGACACCAAACACAGAAGACTCTCCACTTCGCCTGGTAGACCCCTGCAGATGACTTTCGCAGGTGTCGAGACATCCTCTCCACAACTTGTTGTGAAAAGCCTCTCTCTGTGAGGAGATGCTGGATAGTCTCCAGGCGAGAAGCCGAAGCGATGCTACGGCTTTGTGGAAGATGTTGTTGCAGTGTGGTTGCTTGAGTAGCTCATGTCGTGGAGGAATCTCTCTCGAGAGTTCCGTCAGGAGCTGCAGAAGGTCTGGGAACCACTCTGGATGATGCCATAGCGGAGCTATTAAGGTCATTGACAGGTTGACCGATAGTCTGGTCTTGTTGAGCACCCTTCTCATCAGACAGAACAGTGGGAAGGCGTAAACGTCGATGTTGTACCACCGTTGTTGGAAGGCATCTTGCCAGAGTGCCTTGGGATCCGGGACTGGGGAACAGTACAGCAGAAGCTTAAAGTTCAAGGCTGTCGCGAACAGGTCCACCGTCGGGGATCCCAACAAAGTCAGGACTTTGCTGGCTAATAGAGGATCCAAAGACCACTCGGTACTCACTATCTGCGATACTCTGCTCAGACTGTCGGCAAGCACATTCCTCTTGCCCGGAATGAAGCGAGCCGATAGTGGAATCGAGTGGACTTCGGTCCATCTCAGTATCTCTACTGCAAGATGGGATAGCTATTGTGAAAAGGTACCTCCCTGCTTGTTGATGTAAGCCACTACTGTGGTGTTGTCGCTCATCACCACCACAGAGTGACCCGCCAGGATCTGTTGGAACTGTTGGAGTGCCAGATATACGGCCTTCATTTCTAGCAGACTTATGTGGAGGCACTTTTCTGATTCTGACCATAGGCCTGAGATCCTGTGGTTCAGAACGTGGGCCTCCCACCCTTCTTTTGAAGCGTCCGAGAACAGCATCAAATCCGGGGGGGAGGACGAGAAGATCCACTCCCTTTCGAAGGTTTTCGTCCGTCACCCACCACTGAAGGTCCGTCCGTTCCGCAGGACCCATAGGGATTAGGGACCAGAATATCCGGGGAATCGTGGCCTTGATTCCACCGGGACTTGAGCCGCCATTGAAGGGATCTCATCCTGAGGCAGCCGTTTGGAACTAGACGGGCCAAGAAGGAAAGGTGACCTAGGAGACGTAACCAAGATTGGGCTGGAAGCTCTTCTCGTCTGAGGAAAGGATCTGCGACCCTCCTCAGCCTTGCTACCCTGTCGACTGATGGAAAGGCTTTGTGGAGATTGGTGTCCAATATCATGCCTAGATATACCAGTCGTTGAGATGGAAGCAGAGAAGACTTCTCGAGATTTACCATGATCCCTAGATCTTGGCAAAGTCCCAGAAGCTTGTCTCGGTGTCGAAGAAGGGTCGACTCCGAGTCTGCCAGGATCAGCCAGTCGTCCAGATAGCGAAGGAGACGGATGCCGATCCTGTGTGCTCACAAAGATATCAGGGTGAACACTCTGGTGAATACCTGGGGTGCTGTGGAGAGACCGAAACACAGCACCTTGAACTGGTAGATCTTGTTGTCTAGGCTGAATCTCAAGAACTTCCTGGAAGACGGATGGATTGGGATCTGGAAGTACGCGTCCTTCAGATCCAGTGTACACATGAAGTCTTGCGGTCTCACTGCAAGTCTGACCGTGTCTGCTGTCTCCATGCTGAACGGAGTTTGTTTGACAAACATGGAGAACGGTTCTCCAGCCTCCAGACGCCTTCTTTACAAGAAAGAGTCGACTGAAGAAGCCTGGGGAGCCGTCGACGACCTCTTGGAGAGCATCCTTCTTGAGCATGGTCTCGACTTCTGCCCGAAGGGCTAGCCCCTTTGCCGATCCCATGGCATAGGAGCTCAACGACACTGGATTCGCTGTCAGGGGAGAAAGAGATGTTATGAACGGGACGCGATAACCCTGACTGATCACGGAGATCGTCTAGGAATCGGCCCCGAGTTGCTGCCACCTGAATGCGCAACTTTGCAGGCATCCCCCCACTGGTGGACATGCAGGGGGATTGCCAATCCTAGCGTTTGCGGCCTCGGCCGTTCCCTCTAGGATTCTTGCCTCCCCTAGAGGACTTTCCGTCCTTCTTGTCTTGGACAGGAAAGGGCTGCTGTTTGGACACCTTCGTCTTTGGTGCCGCTGCCGGTTTCGTCGACTTAGACTGGCGAGGTTGTTGAGGTGCTGGAGGTTTGTAGGGCTTAGGTGTAAGAGCCCTTTGGAGGAGAGAATCGTGGTTCGATTTCCTCCACCTCTCAGCTGCCTGTTCCACATCCTTGGGCTCAAACAGGCTCTTTCCTAGGATGGAAGAGTGTCTGAGCTTGCAGACATCCACGGCTGGGACCTTCGAGTGGAACCTCTCGGTCACCGCATCACGTCGTTTCAAGATCGAGTTTGCCCACAAGTTCGAAACTTGGTGGGCCAGAAACTTGATGGTACGTGTGCCCGAGAGGAGGAAGGTCTCCAGGCCATTCCTGGTGCTCTCCTTGGACAGATCCTCGGATCGCAGCCCAGAGACCCTAGCCAGACAGACATCCAGCCACGAAGTGGCCTGCATGGCACACTTTGCGACCTTCTCCTGACTCAGGATCTCTGTTGCCGAGAATGTCACCTGCCGGTTGGAGTGTCTCTCAAGAGAGAGACCCCTGGTAAGCTCTTCCACGGAGTAGTGGAGCGGGAGAGCTAAACAAGGCTCCTCCATGATCTGAAAGTACCTCCTCTGTTGGACACGAGGAGGTGGGAGGAGCTTGTTACCAGCAGAGAAACGGCTGGAGGAGGCGAGTTCCGAAAGCTGGTCCTCAACCTTATCTCTGGCACTCTTCACCCCTTGGGACCAAGGCAGAGCCACACTGGCCTTAGAGGGTTTTGAGTGCCATAGACTTGGTCCAGGACCGTATCCTTGCCTTCACGAGGGGCGGTCTCGGGGTCCTTGAACTTGTTGAGATGCCTCATCAAAGTCAGGACTTGCCAGAAGGCATGCTCTGAATCATGCTGCTCTCTTCCTGGTGAATTGGCAGCAAAGTCTCCTGTCCCCAACTGCTCTACTTGGGGGGACACGTGGGCGTTCTCCTGGGGTCTCGCTGGCTCTGGTCGAATCCTTGAAGAAGACTTCGGGACAGTCTTCGAGTCCTTCGTTTCCCTTCTAGGAGGGATGCAGGACTCCAGTAAAGAAGTCTGAGGGCTCTTCTCCGCCCCAACACGCGACGATTTTCCTACTCGTGGTTGGGTCTCTCCCATTGGTGCGGTGGGAGAAGGTCTCACCTCTATAGATTCTCCTGAGGACGGAAAAGCTTCGTCCACAGAAGAAGGAGAGAACGTCTGAGGGGGGGAAGGAGCCTTCCTTACGGACGGAAAAGCTTCGTCCACAGGAGAAGGAGAGAACGTCTGAGGGGGGGAAGGAGCTTTCCTTACAGACTTCTTAGGAGCCAGTTTGACCACGAACTCTACTCCTCTCTTCATCTTCAGTGGGGTCGAAGCTGTCGTTGGTTTGAGACCCAAATCAGCGAAGGCAGGCTTAACAGCCAGGACGACAGCTCTGATAAGGGACCCAAACCAAGGCTGTTGACTGACAGACGCAGTGTCAGAGACTCCCACCGGAGGAAAGGGGATTGGGCGATCCTTTGGAGTAGACACCATAGGGCCTGCCTGAAAGGAAGAAGAAGAAGATTGGTGCCTAGACCTCTCTGAAGACTTCCCCTCCTTCTGCGAGCGCGCTGTTTTGCGCTTGGGGGGGGGATCGTGAAGATGATGACCTGGTTCTACGCGCTCCTGAAGACTCGCTAGGCTGCTCGCGATGCGAAACCCGGCAGGAATCGCGCTGGTGCTCGTGGGATAGACAAATCGCAGGTTCGCGCGCGGGCGAGTGGGTGAGGGGGCGCGAGTGGGTGAGGGGGCGCGAGTGTGCGCGGGCGTAAGGGCGAGCGTTGGTGGCCGGGAGAATGACGGCGCGCAGGCGAGCGACGGAGCGTTGGCGAGCGATGGCGCGTAGAGTGAGAAGGTGAGCGATCGCGCACAGGTGAGATAGCGCTAGGGCGCGTATGTGACCTTCGGCGAGCAGGATCGTGGGCGCGTGGGCGCGCTGAAGAGTGCTTGCCCGCAGGCGATGGATCGCACGGGTGCGCAGGTGCGCGGTCTGGAGCAGGCGGCTGGGCCGCAGGGCCAGCAGGTGTAGGAGCGTGTACCGGAGGCTGCTCGTGGGCTCGTGGGCGCGTAGTGTCTCGTCCAACTCTGGAAGTGCGCAAAGGTGAGTGCGCACGATGGCGCGCAGGTGAGGGCTAACGCGTGGGCGAGTTCCGAGGGCGCGCAGGTGATCGTGGGCGAGAAGGAGAAGGAAGAGTATTTTTGCCTGCGCCCAGATCCGGGGATCGTGGACGCGGGGGCGAACGATGGCGCGCGCTGACGTGCAGGAGAAGATCGCTGGCGAACTGGAGATTGTGGGTGCGCATGGCGCGTGTCAGGAACAGGGAGCGCAGATGTGCGCTGGCGAGTAGGAGATCACTGGCGCGTAGGCGAGCGCTTGCGAGCAGGTGAGCGCTGGCAAACAGGAGAACGGTGACGAGCAGGAGAGCGCTGACGAGTTGACTCTGCCTCTGCTGCAGGAGATCGCTAGCGCGTAGGAAGGTCCTCAGCAAGCGCTCGCGCAGGAGAACGTGGGCGCGCAGGTGAAACCTGGCACTTAAGGGACTTGCTCACATTGTGAGACAAGCCCTTTTACCCAGAAGGGACCGGTGCCTGTTGGAAAACGGGGTGCGTGGGCGCCCACAGCGCGTCAGGTTCCAGGAACGGTGAAGGAAGATCCACAGGTCTGGCAGGCGTTGGAGATTGCGAACGATCTGCAGAGAGGTTCAGTGATACAGCTGCAACGGTCGACTCACGTCGAGGAGGAACCTCTGCGGGGGACGTCGAGGGCGAAGAACCAAAGAGGCGCCTCCTAACTCCCTTGTAGGGAGAACAAAGACCTCTACGGCGAAGACAACCTCTAGGAGCAGGAACACCATCGTCGGTCCTCCGAAGAGGAGTCTCTGTCAGTGAACTCCCCCGAGGGGGAGAATCATCTGCACGAGAGACCGTTGGACTCGGCTCCTCCCTCGAAGTATGTTCGGAGGGGGCAACTGAGCCTTCAGCAACATCCACAACAACAGCAGGGGTTTGACCCGACTCGTCGGAACAACGTCGACGATAGACAGAGGATCTACCTCTGCTATCACCGGCGACTGCTTGACAGCTGCGCCCAACTGGATCAAGTCAAACAGGGCTTCCCTGGAGGGCGAACCCTTAATCCCCAAGGAAGCCCAAAGCTGTAATAAATCATCATTATACACAGTGTTATTAAAATCCTCCCCCGGAGGAGGAGGAGCTGCCTCGCTATGGGAGGCAACTCTCTCTCCCGAACCTCGAGGATGGTCAACAAAAGAATGGCCTACGCTACCACTCGTCTCACGAGAGACCGATCGAGTGAGAGCTTTGGAGGAGGTTCGGGCAACGGAGGAAGAGTCCTTGGAACCTTCCTTCTTCAAGGCAACCCTTGAAGGAGAAAGATCCCGCTTAGACTTCTTCTTCCGTCGCCGGGAAAACCTCTCCCACAGGGAGGTAGACCACTCCCTGCAAACTTTGTCTCTATCACACCGTTGACCTCTGCAGTAAGGACACAAGGTGTGAGGGTCCGTCTCGACCGCCGACATAAAAGTCCCACAAGGGCAGTCGGGTAAGCCAGGGCACTTCCGCATGATAGAGGTAGAGGCCAACTTCCGAACACACAACTGAAAGAAAAAGCAAAAAAGATTAAGGCTGTCAATATGCGAGGGTGAGGTAGACACGTCTGACCATCACCCG
This sequence comes from Palaemon carinicauda, assembly GCF_036898095.1. Classification (NCBI taxonomy): domain Eukaryota; kingdom Metazoa; phylum Arthropoda; class Malacostraca; order Decapoda; family Palaemonidae; genus Palaemon; species Palaemon carinicauda. The sequence continues at coordinate 126,545,082 of NC_090727.1, read as the reverse complement.
AGCCAAAAGCGAAGTGAATCAATTCACCGGTGTGTGAGGGGGGAGGGGTAGCTAGCTACCCCTCCCCTACCCCCTCGCTAACTAGCAAGGGGGTAGTTAACCCTCGTTAAAAATCTAATGGCTCGTCGTTCAGCTACGCCGAAAGTAATACCCCATGTAAATAGCGTGGTTTGTATTTCGGTTACGGAACAACTGTTACTTCCACCGGTCTCTCTGCTTCCAGGACTGTAATGGGGAGAACATTAGGACTGTATGTTTGCACAAACTCAGTTGTACAATCACCTACATTTTGTTCTAAACATTTTAGGATCTAAAGGTCGGACTACATCTCTACATTTTCTTCCTATTGTTCTGCCCACACCTCTAAGGTCTGAAAGAAAGTCCCAGAATTGAGTCAACAACAGAACTCATATATAAGGTGAAGTCTACAGTGTCAACAAGCATCCAAAGCTCTTTTGATGACCAAGACACACTCTGTTTAGAAACCAATCTCCTCCTTGAGATATCTGTCAGGCCATATAGGCAAGAATTCTAGGTGGAATTTATTCCTGTATTGTATTGGGTACATTATAAGTCTGGTAGATTGCAGTTCTCCTCTACCTGATTTGGAGGACCAAAAGGAGAGCAGGAGGAGAAAAAGATGACCTTACATTAGCTTTCTCCAGATCTGATTCCCCCTACTGCAAAGCATACTAGCTTACCTTGCTCCATCTTCATTTGGTAAGGATATTATACCAAAATCTTATTAAGAAATACTCCCTTAAGAGTGAATCAGAATTTTCCTTCCCCACAGATAATGGAACGTTGGGAAATCCTTCACTATAATTTCCTTCTCTCCTTCCTTCCTTAGGCAAATCGCTCGCGTCTTTTTAGGAAAACTGAAGTTAGGCAAAAACTCATGCCTGTGGTGCTAACTAAGCTAGGCTGACAAAAGGAAAAGGTGATCATATCGACGGTTGCCATAACTGCCAGCTCTTTTCTAGACACTACACTGTCACTCACCATCAGTAAGCCTAATTTGTTAGTGCTTTCCTCTGGCTATGACACAAGGAGTTGGTAAAATCTACCATACAGTACACTTCAACAAACGTCAGCTTGTCCCTCCTGGTAACCAAGGCTTTGATATCAACCAATTCCCTGTCTAAGGACCAGCATAGCCAATAGTCTATTAGCTGACCTTGGGACTAAATTTGGTAGCAAATGAAACTTAGAAACCAAAATTGGGTGTAACAAGTCATGAAATTCATCAACATTGCTCAGGTCTTTGCTACCTCCAGTTGGGCCTGGGAAAATCATTAAACCATCAAGTTTTTCCCCACTTGTGGATGGCAAAGACACTACAAGACTCTTGTTAATTATATAAGCCCTATGTAAATCAACCTTTGAATTCCTGGCCTGAGGGGTCCAGATCTAACTAACTAATATGTTATTTTTATTAATAAAATAAATTTTTGAATATACTTACCCGATAATCATGTAGCTGTCAACTCCGTTGCCCGACAGAATTCTATGGAGGGATACGCCAGCTATCACAATACTAGAAGGGGGTGTACTTACCAGCGCCACCTGTGGCCAGGTACTCAATCATTTGTTGTTGACACCTCCTCAATTATTCCTCGGTCCACTGGTTCTCTCTGGGGAGGAAAGGGAGGGTCGATTAAATCATGATTATCGGGTAAGTATATTCAAAAATTTATTTTATTAATAAAAATAACATTTTTCAATATTAAACTTACCCGATAATCATGTAGCTGATTCACACCCAGGGAGGTGGGTGAAAACCAGTGTACAAGATTAAAGGATAGCTAAGTATCCCATATTTCATATAACAGTTATCTCAAATAACAATGAAATAATAAGTACCTGGTAAGGAAGTCGAATAGAACCGTTACTCTGCCTCTTTATTTAAAGTTCGTCTTCCTTACTGAGCGCAGCGTTCCTCTTGGAGGCTGAATCAACCCAAAGGTGCCAAAGTACACGGGGTTGCAACCCCTACTAAAGGACCTCTACCAAACCTTTAACCCAGGCGCTTCTCAAGAATGAATAGACCACCCGCCAAATCCAAGGATGCGGAAGGCTTCTTAGCCTACCGTAACAACCATAAAAAACAACAATAAAAGCATTCAAGAGAAAGGTTAAAAAAGGTTATGGGATTAAGGGAATGTAGTGGCTGAGCCCTCACCTACTACTGCACTCGCTGCTACGAATGGTCCCAGGGTGTAGCAGTTCTCGTAAAGAGACTGGACATCTTTCAGATAAAATGATGCAAACACTGACTTGCTCCTCCAATAGGTTGCATCCATTATGCTCTGCAGAGAACGGTTTTTATTAAAGGCCAACGAAGTAGCTACAGCTCTTACTTCGTGGGTCCTTACCTTCAGCAATGCAAGGTCTTCCTCCTTTAAGTGAGAATGTGCTTCTCTGATCAGAAGCCTTATATAGTACGAAAGCCCATTCTTGGACATGGGTCTCGAGGGTTTCTTGATGGCACACCATAAGGCTTCTGACTGTCCTCGAATAGGTTTAGACCTCTTCAGATAATATTTGAGAGCTCTGACAGGGCAAAGAACTCTCTCTAGTTCGTTACCTACCATGTTGGAGAGGCTAGGTATTTCGAACGATCTAGGCCAAGGACGTGAAGGAAGCTCGTTCTTTGCTAGGAATCCAAGCTGAAAAGAACATGTTGCAGATTCGGTTGTGAAACCAATGTTCTTGCTGAAGGCATGAACCTCACTGACTCTCTTAGCTGTTGCAAGGCAAACGAGAAAAGCAGTCTTGAGGGTAAGATCCTTGAAGGAAGCTGACTGGAGAGGTTCGAACCTAGATGTCATAAGGAACCTTAAGACTACGTCTAGATTCCAGCCTGGAGTGGAAAGACGACGTTCTTTAGACGTCTCAAAAGACTTGAGAATGTCTTGAAGGTCCTTGTTGGAAGACAGGTCCAAACCCCTGTGGCGGAGAACTGAGGCCAACATGCTCCTATATCCTTTAATCGTAGGTGTTGAAAGGGATCTCTCATTCCTAAGATGTAGAAGGAAGTCAGCTATTTGGATCACAGAGGTATTGGTAGAGGATATTGAATTGGCTCTACACCAGCTTCGGAAGACCTCCCACTTAGACTGGTAGACTCTACGAGTGGAAACTCTTCTAGCTCTGGCAATCGCACTGGCTGCCTCCTTCGAAAAGCCTCTAGCTCTAGCGAATCTTTCGACAGTCTGAAGGCAGTCAGCCGAAGAGCGTGGAGGTTTGGATGCAACCTGTCTACGTGTGGTTGACGTAGAAGGTCCACTCTTAGAGGTAGAGTCCTGGGGAAGTCGACTAGCCATTGAAGTACCTCTGTGTACCATTCTCTTGCAGGCCAAAGGGGAGCAACCAGCGTCAGCCGTGTCCCTTCGTGCGAGACGAATTTCTGCAGAACTTTGTTTATTATCTTGAACGGAGGGAATGCGTACAGGTCGAGATGGGACCAGTTCAGAAGAAAAGCATCCACATGAACCGCTGCAGGGTCTGGAACAGGGGAACAATAAAGCGGAAGTCTCTTGGTTATGGAGGTGGCAAACAGATCTATGGTAGGTTGACCCCACAAGGTCCAAAGTCTGTTGCACACACTCTTGTGGAGGGTCCATTCCGTGGGAATGACCTGATTCCTTCTGCTGAGGCGATCCGCTGAAACATTCATATCGCCCTGGATGAACCTCGTGACCAGAGTGAGGTTTAGACCTCTTGACCAAATGAGGAGGTCCCTTGCGATCTCGTAAAGGCTCCTCGAATGGGTCCCTCCTTGCTTGGAGATGTAAGCCAAGGCTGTGGTGTTGTCTGAATTCACCTCCACCACTTTGCCTAGCAGGAGGGACTTGAAGTTCAACAGGGCTAGATGAACTGCTAACAGTTTCTTGCAGTTGATGAGGAGTAATCCTTGTTCCTTGTTCCATACTCCTGAGCATTCCCGTCCGTCCAAGGTCGCACCCCAGCCCGAGTCCGATGCATCTGAGAAGAGATGAAGATTGGGGGTCTGGATGGCCAATGATAGACCCTCCTTGAGAAGGAGATTGTGCTTCCACCACAGGAGAGTGGTCTTCATCTCTTGGTTGATAGGGATAGAGACTGCTTCTAGAGTCGAGCCCTTGTCCCAATGAGCAGCAAGATGGAATTGAAGAGGGCGGAGGTGGAGTCTTCCTAGCTCGACAAACAGGGCCAGTGATGAGAGGGTCCCTGTGAGACTCATCCACTGTCTCACTGAGCAATTGCTCCTCTTCAGCATGCTCATGATGCACTCTAGGGCTTGGTTTATCCTGGGGGCCGATGGAAAAGCCCGAAAATCCTGACTCTGAATCTCCATTCCCAGGTACACAATGGATTGGGAGGGAATGAGTTGAGATTTCTCTATATTGACTAATAGACCTAGGTCTCTGATTAAGTCTAAAGTCCAATTGAGGTTCTCCAGACAACGACGACTCGTGGAGGCTCTCAACAGCCAGTCGTCTATCGTCTAGGTAGAGGGAGGCTCTGATGTTCGATAAGTGTAGGAATTTCGCTACATTCCTCATCAGATGAGTAAAGACCATAGGAGCTGTGCTTAGGCCAAAACACAGGGCTTGGAACTGAAAGACAACCTTTCCGAAAACGAATCTCAGGAAAGGTTGGGAGTCTGGATGAATGGGAACGTGAAAGTATGCATCTTTCAAGTCCAACGAGACCATCCAGTCCTCCTGTCTGACCGCTGCTAAGACCGACTTGGTCGTCTCCATCGTGAACGTCAGCTTGGTGACATACTCGTTGAGAGAGCTGACGTCCAGCACCGGTCTCCAACCTCCTGTCTTCTTGGCCACAAGAAAGAGACGGTTGTAGAAGCCCGGGGATTGATGGTCCCGGACTATAACCACTGCCTTCTTCTGCACAAGTAGCGACACCTCCTGTTGCAATGCTAGCCTCTTGTCCTCTTCTTTGTAGTTGGGAGAGAGGTTGATGGGCGATGTGGTCAGAGGTGGTTTGAGGCAGAATGGAATCCTGTAACCGTACCTCAGCCAACTGACAGACTGTGCGTCTGCACCTCTCTTCTCCCAGGCTCGCTAGAAGATCTTGAGTCTGGCTCCTACTGTTGTCTGGAGAATCTGAGAGTCAGTTCTTTCCCTTAGATGTCCTGGATCCTTTCCTAGACTTGCTCCTGTGAGAGTCTGGACGGGAGCTTCCTCGGCTGGGGGCTCTACCACGAAAGGGCGGTATGAACCTCGTAGCCGGGGTATCAGCCACTGGGGAGCGATAAGTCTTGGGGACTGAGGTGGCAACCTTAGACTTACGAGCCGATGAGGCTACAAGATCGTGCGTGTCCTTTTGTATCAGGGCAGCCGACAAGTCCTTAACTAGCTCCTCGGGAAAGAGGAACTTTGAGAGTGGAGCAAAAAGGAGTTGTGACCGCTGGCAAGGTGTAATGCTGGCGGAAAGGAAGGTACACAGTTGTTCCCTTTTCTTCAACACCCCTGATACAAATAACGACGCTAGCTCACCCGATCCATCTCTGATGGCCTTATCCATACAGGACATAATTAGCATGGCAGAATCTTTGTCCGCAGGAGAGGTTTTCTTGCTGAGGGCTCCCAGGCACCAGTCGAGAAAGTTGAACATTTCAAATGCCCTGAACAACCCTTTCAGAAAATGATCCAGGTCTGAGAAGGTCCAACAAACCTTCGAGCGTCTCATAGCAGTTCTCCGAGGCGAGTCCACCAGACTTGAGAAGTCAGCCTGGGCAGAGGCAGGTACTCCTAAGCCTGGTGCTTCCCCTGTGGCATACCAAACGCAACCTTTCGAAGCGAGCTTCGTTGGAGGGAACATGAAGGAAGTCTTGCCAAGGTGTTGTTTAGACTGCAGCCACTCCCCTAAGATCCTTAAAGCCCTCTTGGAGGATCTAGCTAGGACAAGCTTAGTATAGTTGGACTTAGCTTGTTGTACGCCCAGCGAAAACTCAGATGGTGGAGAGCGGGGAATAGCAGAGACGAAGTGGTCTGGGTAAATCTCCCTGAGTAGAGCCAAGACCTTACGAAAATCAATCGACAATGGAGAAAGCTTAGATTCGTCCACGTCCGATGAGGGATCAAGGTGTGCCTCCTCATCATCCGACACCTCATCAGCAGAGGGTAGCGAAGCGATCGGACCAGAATGCTGAACCGCAGAGTCAGAACGGGTAGGAACAATAACAGAGGTTTCCTCTTCCAGTAACTGTTGAGGGAAAACCTGAGGCTCAGACTGCAAAGGCTGAACAACAGACGAAGCAGAAGGCAGGCGCATGGGTGAAGGAGGTTGACTCCTAGCAAGAGAGGTTGAACCCAAGGATTGCACAAGCTGAGCGGAGGACGGAGGCGGAGTAGTCCGTTCCTGTTCCTGAGAGATGAGCGGAGCATGATGAGGTTGAGGCTGCGCAGAACAAGGTAAAGTTCTCGCAAGCTGAGGCTCCTGAGGCGCAAGTCCAGGGTGTAGAGGAGCTTGCCTTGAGGAGGGTTGAGCTCGCTGCAGCGATGGCTGAGCAGACAGACTCACGGAGGGGAGAGGTTGTTGTACCCCAACCGAGAGTTGCACCACTGGTGGAGCAGCAAGGGGAGGCGGAGGAAGAGTGGAATAACTCTCCTGATCCCAAAGCAAGGGTTGCCTTAAAGAAGGCTGAGGCTGAACACCACTGGGAACAGCGAACTCCGAAAGTGGCTCAACATCGTACGCCTGGCAGATGGTGCTGCGACCAGGCGGAGCAAGTGCAGGCGGGTCGAGCACAGGCGGAGCGAGAACAGGCGGAGGGAGTGTAGGCGGAGGAGGAGGTGCAACACTCTCAGCCCGACACTCACGCATCAAGTCCGAAAGCTGAGCTTGCATGGACTGAAGCAGGGTCCACTTGGGATCGGCAGAAACGATAACAGACTGAGGTAAAGTCACAGTCGGGCTTTGTTTTGGCAGAACCTTACTCCTCTTGGGCGGAGTACAGTCGACAGATGACTGAGGCGAGTCAGAGCTGAGCCAATGACTGCAACCTGGCTGAGCACTCGCGGACTGGACTCTACGTTTAAGCGGTCTCGAGACCTGAGACCAACGTTTCTTCCCTGCTAGTTGATCAGCGGACGAGAATAAGACGGGCTCAATCGTCTGCAGGTGGGAGTGACGGTCTAAGGAAGACACGCCCGCAACCACCGAGGATAGTTCTGTGCGCCTAACAAGGCCTGTCGAACCCTTAAGCCCTTCGACATTGCTTCTCCCCTGGGCATGGGAGCTTGCAAGAGGTCCCGGACTGGGAGGACGACTGGCTCGCACAGAAAAATCCTCACGCACCACACTGGCACCACTAGCACTTGGCACTGCACCGACACTAGCACTCGTCACAGCACTGGCACTAATTCCACCCACTGCACTCTTGACCTTCAGTTCTTTAACTTCGGCCATCAGAGACTTATGGTCACTTACCACTGATTCTACTTTATCGCCTAAAGCCTGAATAGCACGCAAAACAACTGACATATCAGGCGGAGGGCACACAGTAGGTTCGGGGGTAGCCACTACAGGGGTAGGAAAAGGTAGGGGATCATGAGGTGAGGAAAACATAGAAGAGTGAGAAGAACTTCTCCTAACTCTACCTCTCTCTAACTTAGATGAATATTTTAAAAGACGGACAAATTCCAATTCCGAAAGTCCGGCGCATTCCTCACATCGATTTTCTAATAGACAGGGCCTGTCCCTACAGTCAGAACAAGCGGTGTGAGGATCTACCGAGGCCTTCGGAATACGCCTATTGCAAGACCTACATCGTCTATGGGAGGGGGCTTGCGAAACGTCAGACATCTTGTTTCAAAGAGTTAGCCAAAGGGTGATCCAAAAACAAGCAAAATTCGTTAACCGTTATATCAGTATTATATAAAAGCTATCTAGCTAATATAAGAAGGATTCCAGTAAAGCGACAGCCGTTAATCTGAGAGAATACTTCACCAAATATCCGTGAATAAACTCGAAGACCATAAGCGTATCCCAGAACGTCTAGCCGGAAGCACGACAGAGGAATAATTGAGGAGGTGTCAACAACAAATGATTGAGTACCTGGCCACAGGTGGCGCTGGTAAGTACACCCCCTTCTAGTATTGTGATAGCTGGCGTATCCCTCCATAGAATTCTGTCGGGCAACGGAGTTGACAGCTACATGATTATCGGGTAAGTTTAATATTGAAAAATAGGTATTAATACTGTATTACAGGGTAATGTAACCTAGGGAAAAAACTACTTTTTTTCTATAGAAAAAGGTCCGCTCTCTTTGAAAACGACACTCGTTCCTGTCAAAAATTAATAGTTTCAGAAATATATATATATATATATCTATATCCACCGATAATGGGGGACCCCCAGTGGGAACTCGGGGTAACGCATATAAACAAACACTAGTAATGTATGAAAACACAAAAGGGAGAGCCCGATGGGGTACATGTTGAACTCACAGGCGACAAAAGAAGAATAGTCGACTAGAAGTGAGGCAGCCATGCGCTCACTCATATTCCCACCCCTCATGGCAGCTGTAGCTTCAAATGGCTGGAGAGCATTAAGGAAAGAGGAAGTACTGTATCGAAGAGACAGCTTCAAATTTTCTTCAGACTAACAAGTCAGATCCATCCCTTCCTGAGAAGAAACAGCAATGAACTTCAAGAAAATTCATTTAAATATAACAAATTGCATCATTACTCATTACATGGACACTGGAATATGTTTTGGGACTTTCAGAACATTGCATTGAAAAGATACGATGAATGAACCGAGTTACCTATTGTCCTACATTGAAAGCTTGATAGATTTATTTTTGGGCTCAGGCCATGTCGTCCTGATGGAAGGGTTCCTTTAGGTAGCCTTCTAAGGGATATTTGCTACAGTGATTTAACTCTTTGATGTAAGGGGGAAGAGTGGCAAAAGAACGGGGTACCGTTCTAAGTACCCGGTGGACCTCCTTCCTTACTACTCCCGCGACGCCATTCCTTTTCTTGTCGCCCTCTATGCGTGTTGTGCTCCCCATTAACCCGATGTTTTGTTAAGAGTTTTTGGAATATTCATCATGCAATCTCCAGCATCTTCATCTTCTGAAAAGTTGAGTATTAATTCTTTCCTGTATATAATTTTAGTCTCCCTTCTCACAGTTAAATTTCAATAATTCAAGTGTTTGGGTGAGCATTGCAGAGACCGTAGGCAGCCATTTTACGACTGCGGTCGCCCATTACAATTGCACTTTATTTAGTTAGTAGGGCGACATTTCTCAGTATTAAGCTATAATGTTAGCTAGTTATTATTATTATTATTATTATTATTATTATTACTTACTAAACTACAACCCTAGTTGGAAAAGCAGTATGCTATAAGCCCAGGGGCTCCAACAGGGAAAATAGCTCAGTGCGGAAAGGAAAAAAGGAAAATAAAATATTCTAAGAAGAGTAACAACAATAAATATCTCCTATATAAACTAGAAAAACTTTAACAAAACAAGAGGAAGAGAAATAAGATAGGAGAGTGTGCTCGAGTGTACCCTCAAGCAAGAGAACTCTAACCCTAGACGGTGAAAGGCCATGGTACAGAGGCTATGGCACTACCCAAGACTAGTTAGGCAAATTATACAAGTGGTGATTTTGCATACATGAATATTATTCCTCTTCCTATTACAGTATGTGGTTTTACTTATCGTATGCGGCGGGAACCCCGGTGGTACCAACTACCTTGGCCGGGGCTCCTACCAGAGCTAAGCTACTCTCGCTCATATATACGTTAGTAAAGTAATTCCCCATGTTTAGCCTCACCCTATCGTTCCTTCTCGATTCGTATGAGAGTTTACATTCTCTAGAATCTATAGATAAGTTATGATATTCATTCTCTCTCAGAGAGAAGAGGCTAAACCCTTCCTCACTCACCGAGTGTCGCCGCCGTAATGGGCGGCAACCCGGCAGCAACCAATGTCTCTCTTCCTCGCCGTCGAGTAGAACAAAGTTCTTGCTGCCTCTGGCTTTGATTTAGATAGTGAATAGCTCTGGGTGCCCCTGTCTTGCCGCCGACGATGTCGTCAGCATAGGAAGCCATGCTTCCTTAGTTCACTGTTTGAGGAAGGCGGCATACCTGCCGCCACCTCTCATATCAATGAACTACAAGACTCTCTACCCTTCCCCTTCTGTCCTTTGGTGACATCATAGCCGTCACAAAATTCTTTCACCGATGACTGCGTTACCGGCTGGTACCCTGCCGATAGCAGTTAGTTCAGCCGTCTCTGCCACCTTCCCCCTTACTCCCTTCCTTCACAGGAAGTGAATAATATTGGGGGGAAGATTGAGACGGTTCCTGACAGCTGCCGGTGGGAAACCTAACATACTTTGGGAAGTCCTCAGCTCTCCCTTGAGCTGCCATCCACATTCATTGCCGCCGATGTCATAGCCGGCGACAGGCCTTTTGAGGATGGATGGAAGCCAGAATCTGACAGATTCTTTCCCCTTCCATTGGAACTTTCATTCTGGGAAGGAGACAGTAGGCAGTCTGATAGTCCTCCTACACTTCCAACTGTTATGTTTATTCATAATAATAGGAAACTCCTTCATTAACGCTTTTTCTCTCTCTATCAGTTGGTACCACCAGGTACTAACCTAACGCCAGCAAAACTACTGTATACAACTATACAGTAGTACACATGTTTTCTAACATACTCTATGCTTCCTATCGCAGACAATTGTTGGAACCACGATATTATGCTGCGGTTGAATACTCCCTTAACACCCAGATGGTTTTTCTCGATCATCAGGGACCCAAAATATCCAATCGGTATTAATATATACTACAGGTGGATAATGTTAGTATAAGACATTTACTAACTCTAACTCTCATTCCTAGAGTTTTTTCTACCTTGTATTCTTCCTATCAGGGAAACTGAATTATTAATACTGACGGAGGTCTTAGCAATGGCCTGGGAGAAGAAACACAGATATGTGTCTTTTCTACTTCCTTTCAAGCTTAGTATCCTAAGCTACCATAAACAATAGTGATTACGATGTTAATAAAAATTGTATGCTTTTATAACACTGTATAAAAAAAAAATATCAATACTAATTTGGCCCTTTTCCTTTACAGGAGAAGCCGATGGAGAAGTGTGCAGCGTTGTTCTGCAACCACAAAGGGAACCCGAAGGGTTGCCCCACTTGCTCAAACCTGCTGGCCAATGGCTTCGGAGAAGCCCCCCTAGTCAACATAAGAGACTAGGGATACAGCGAGGGAGACCCTTCGTAAATGGGTAAGAGAGTTCCAGAAGAACTCTCCAGGTCCATACCTACCCAATGACTCCCTAAGGTGCCTATTGTTCCCCAAGGCTCTGGCGAGTGCGGTGGTGTCCCAGGAACATGTCCAGCCTCCCTTCATACAACTGAAGCTCGACTCGGACATCAATAAGGCACTGGAGGGCATGGAAATCCACTAAGAGAGGATGTCAATAGTGTCCACTGACACTGAACAGGACTTACTGCAAGGTGGCCCTGAAGAAAACGTGGAACCTCCACAAGCGGAGGAAGAAGGATCCGTATCAACGGCAACTGAAGACCCTCAGTTTCCCGTGATGGCATAACAACCTATGCCGTCAACAATCCTCGGCCCCAACTCCACAACCAGTTGCACAGGTCAACAAAAATGAAGAGATCCTAACATTGATTCAACGGATGATGGAATTGTTCCAAAGGGAACAAGAGACGATATGTGAATCGCTCAAGCAGCAGCAGATACTGTTGCAAGAAAGGATGGACCGCCCCGGATCCACCAAAGGCACTGCTAAGAAGCCCCTTAGAGTGTAGGATCTCCCTCACTGCTCCGAAACTAATCCCTGGAGGTATGCGGAGCATATGCTCATGATGAATGGGAAACTGTTCATCTCTGAGAAGTTGGGGGCCAGGCTGATTGAAGATCTTGAGTTCTGGCCTAACTTTTTGGCCCATCCAGAGTGCTACGTGAGACTGCGGGATGAAAATGCAGCCCGATAGGAAACGGTACCCAAAGAGGTCATTGTTTTTTAACATGACGGGGCGCAACCCATCCTCCTGAAAGCCTTGAAGGGAGGAGCCGGGTACACCAACTCCAAAGTCTCAGCACTGAGCAAGAAACATCCCACCTTTCTTGCCCCTTCCTCCATCTCTTCCCCCTTTTCGGAGAAAGCACTAGACTTTGCCGTCAAGGCAGTCGACGAGGGCAAACCCTGCCCAACCCTAAAGGAATGCAAACCATTTTCTCTAGCATTGCTTACCTGCGAGGAGAAGTGGAAGGTCGTCCACCTAACCTTCTCCATCTCTAAGTTGGATCCAGAGATAGCAGGCCAACAGTTCAATGAGAAGCTTCTGAAGTTGCCAGATCATCTTCTGAAGAAGGAACAGGAGTCGAAAGAGAAACTTGCGGCCTCCCTTTCTCATCAGAACTGTCTGGAAATGAGTGCAGGTCAACATAACATCCTAGAAATGTTCCTCTTCCTGGCTAAGTCTCACATGGTTACCCTTGTGAAAGACTTATATGCTTTCCTCAGAGCGAGGAGAGCCTAGAGAGAGTTTGTTTGGGCCTCAGCAACCATCAGACACAAACAAAGAAGCTGATTACCTTGAGCATCTGGGGTAAAGACTTTTTCCCACAGGAACTGGTCCAAGAGATCATTGCCAAACAGCCACGGAGAACAGGAACCTTCTCCAAAAGTGGGGCATGAACTCCAAAGAGGAAATCTTCCTAGGACGCAAGTCCCCGCCCAAGAATAAAAAGGCAAGGCGACCATGCAGACCTGCACAACTTCCTGCCGTGACTATGACCACGATACCTCAGACCACCTTCCAGATGGTCCCTCAACAACTGGTAGCCCAGTCACCAGTTTTTAACCCTAACTTTGAGAGGCAGTTGACTTCGTTTCACTCCAGTCAGAAAGGAAAAGGCCCTAAGAGAAGTTGTCCCGGAGGTAACTCCTCTCGGGGCCTAGGAGGACGTGGTTGCGGAAACAAATCCGCAGGACCCCCCAAGCAATGAGGGGCTCCAGGTAGGGGGAAGAGTGCATCACTTTCAGGATCACTGGACCTTCGATCCCTGGGCCCACAGCCTAATCACGAATGGACTCAGGTGGAAATGGAGCAGAACTCCAACCCGTTTTCCAGAATTCTTCCAACACTCCACCCCCTTGTTGGAAGAATATACCTCAGAACTCTTGAACAAGAAAGTAATAAGGAAAATAAAGTCCATCAAGTTCCAGGGAAGGCTGTTTTGTGTTCCCAAGAAAGACTCAGACAAACTCGGAGTCATTCTAGACTTGTCTCCACTCAACAAGCTCCGAACGCTTACTTTGCAAAACAAGGACCCTTCTGCCAAAAGGGGAGTAAACAGTCTCAATAGACTTAGCAGATGCTTACTGGCATCTTCCAATGAATCGCCCTTTCTCCTCCTACCTAGGATTCAAACTGCAGAAGAAGAAGTTTGTCTTCAGAGCAATGCCCTTCGGACTGAACACAGCCCCAAGGATATTCACGAAGCTAGCAGACATAATCGTCCAACAGCTACGCTGCGAAGGAGTTCAAGTGGTAGCATACCTAGACGATTGGCTGGTATGGGTAGCACCCAAGACTACTTGTCTGCAAGCAGCCAACAAGGTGATCCAGTTCCTGGAACACCTGGGCTTCAAGATCAATCGCAAGAAGTCTTGTCTCTCTCCAGCTCAACAGTTCCAGTGGCTAGGAATCCAAAGGGACTTAGTCACACCACCTCTCCATTCCATCCAAGAGGAGGAGAGAAATAGCGGGATCTGTCAGGAGACTAATTCGTCACAAGAGGATTTCAAGATGCCAACAGGAAAGAGTATTGGGCTCTCTCCAGTTTGCAGCAGTGACAGACCGGGTGCTAAAAGTTTGAAAAATGCGTCAGGAGTCTGGAGAAAATATGCATCAAACGCTCGAAGAGATCAACTAAGGTTGACCTCGACCTTGTTGCGCACACAGTTAAGGCAGTGGTCAACAGCCAAGAGCCTAGCACGGACAATTCCCCGACAACTACCACAACCATCAGTGGTGATACACATGGATGCCTCCTTGGAAGGATTGGGAGGCCATTCTCACAACAAAAAAGGGCAAGGGAATTGGTCGCACCAGTTCAAAAACTTTCATATCAACATTTTGGAAGCTATGGTAGTTTTCCTGATGTTGAAGAAACTATCCCCTCGCAGATCAATCCACATTAGATTGGTCCTGGACAATGAAGTGATAGTAGAGTGTCTAACTCGACAAGGCTCGAGATCACCTCATATCAACCATGTGATGTTAGCCATCTTCTACCTGGCAAGGAGGAAGGGAAGGCACCTATCAGCAGTTCACCTACAAGGGTTCCGCAATGTGACAGCGGACGCTCTATCCTGGCGAAAGCCCATAGAGACAGAATGGTCCCTAGACGCAGACTCATCCTCTTTCATCTCAGAAAAAGTCCCGGAACTACAGATCGACCTCTTCGCAACGAGCGACAACAAGAAAATATGTTATTTTCCTTAGTAAAATAAATTTTTGAATATACTTACCCGATGATCATGTAGCTGTCAACTCTGTTGCCCGACAGAAATCTAAGGTCGGGATACGCCAGCGATCGCTATACAGGTGGGGGTGTACACAACAGCGCCATCTGTGAGCAGGTACTCAAGTACTTCTTGTCAACAAGAACTCAATTTTCTCCTCGGTCCACTGGTTCTCTATGGGGAGGAAGGGAGGGTCCTTAAATTCATGATCATCGGGTAAGTATATTCAAAAATTTATTTTACTAAGGAAAATAACATTTTTCAATATTAATCTTACCCGATGATCATGTAGCTGATTCACACCCAGGGTGGTGGGTGGAGACCAGCATATATGTTAACATTAGAAGCTAAGTATCCCGTATCTTATTTTAGCAGTTATTCAAAATAACAAACATAAAATAAATAAGTACCTGGTAAGGAAGTCGACTTGAACCATTACTCTGCCTTTTTAAGTACGTCTTCCTTACTGAGCCTAGCGATCCTCTTAGGATGCTGAGCGACTCCTAGGTGCTAAAGTATGAAGGGCTGCAACCCATACTAAAGGTCCTCATCAAAACCTCTAATCTAGGCGCTTCTCAAGAAAGAATTTGACCACCCGCCAAATCAACCAGGATGCGGAAGGCTTCTTAGCCTTCCGGACAACCCAAAAATATTTCAAGAGAAAGATTAAAAAGGTTCTGGAATTAGGGAATTGTAGTGGTGGAGCCCCCACCACTACTGCACTCGTTGCTACGAATGGTCCCAGAGTGTAGCTGTTCTCGTAAAGAGACTGGACATTCTTAAGATAAAAGACGCGAACACTGATTAGCTTTTCCAAAAGGTTGCGTCGAAAATATTTTGCAGAGATCTATTTTGTTTAAAGGTCACGGAAGTTGTGACAGCTCCAACTTCGTGTGTCCTTACCTTCAGCCAAGCTTGGTCTTCCTCATTCAGAAGGGAATGAGCTTCTCGTATTAACAGTCTGAAAATAATAGGATAAAGAATTCTCTGACATAGGCAAAGATGAATTCTTAACTGAACACCATAAAGCTTCAGACGGGCCTCGTAAAGGTTTTTAAAATAGAACTTAAGAGCTCTTACAGGACATAATACTCTTTCTAGTTCATTTCCAACCATACGATAAGTTTGGAATAACGAACGATATTGGTCAAGGCCGAGAAGGCAGCTCGTGTTTGGCTAGAAAACCAAGATGTAGAACATGTAGCCGTTTCGGATGAAAATCTGATGTTCTTGCTGAAGGCATGAATCTCACTGACTCTTTTAGCTGTGGTTAAGCATATCAGGAAAAGTCTTTAAGGTGAGATCTTTCAGGGAGGCTGATTGAAGTGGTTCGAACCTGTCTAACATAAGGAATCTTAGAACCACCTCTAAATTCCAACCAGGTGTAACCAAACGACGCTCCTTCGTGGTCTCAAAAGACTTAAGGAGGTCCTGTAGATCTTTATTGTTGGAAAGATCTAAGCCTCTGTGACGGAAGACTGATGCCAACATGCTTCTGTAACCCTTGAAAGTGGGAGCTGAAAGAGATCGCTCTTTCCTCAGATATAAGAGGAAGTCAGCTATTTGAGTTACAGAGGTACTGGTCGAGGATACGGATACTGACTTGCACCAGTTTAGGAAGATTTCCCACTTCGATTGGTAGACTCTAAGGGTGGATGTTCTCCTTGCTCTAACAATCGCTCTGGTTGCCTCCTTCGAAAAACCTCTAGTTCTCGAGAGTCTTTCGATACTCTGAAGGCAGTGAGACGAAGAGCGTGGAGGCCTTGGAGTACCTTCTTACGCGTGGCAGACGTAGCAGGTCCACCCTTAGGGGAAGAGTTCTGGGAACGTCTACTAGCCATCGAAGTACCTCGGTAAGTTATTCTCTCGCGGGCCAGAGGGAAGCAACTAGTGTCAACTTTGTCCCATCGTGAGAGGCGAACTTTTGCAGTACCTTGTTGACAATCTAGAACGGAGGGAATGCATATAGATCTAGATGAGACTAATCTAGTAGAAAGGCATCTAAAAGAACCACGGCTGGGTCCGGGATAGGTGAGCAAAGTATTGAGAGCCTCTTGGACATCGAGGTTGCGAAGAGATCTATGGTTGGCTGGCCCCAGGTGACCCAAAGTCTCTTGCATACATCTCTGTGGAGGGTCCAATATGTTGGAATTATTGTCCCTTCCTACTGAGACAATCTGCTAAGACATTCAAGTTGCCTTGGAAGAAACTTGTTACTAGTGAAAAGTCTAGACCTGTTGAACAGGAGAGGAGGTCACTAGCGAACTCGCACCATGTCAGAGAGTAGGTCCCTCCTTGCTAGGAGATGAACATCAAAGCAGGGAGTTGTCCGTGTTGACCTCCACTACTTTGTCTTGAAGGAGAGACCTGAAGCTTTTCCAGGTCAGACGTACTGCCAGAAGCTTCTTGCAGTTAAAATGCATTGTCCTTTGACTCGAGTTCCATAATCCCGAGCATTCCCTACCGCCTAAGGTCGCACCCCAGCCTACGTCCGATGCGTCTGAGAAGAGAACGTGGTTGGGAGTCTGAACAGTCAGGGGAAGACCCTATAAAAGGTTGATAAAGTCCTTTCATCAGGTTAGACCAGACTTATCTTCCGGAAACCGGGATCGAGACCGCTTCTAGCGTCTTGTCCTTTTCCAGTGAAGAGCTAGATGAAACCGAAGAGGACGGAGGTGTAGTCTTCCAAGTGACACCAATTGAACCACGGATGACAGTGTCCTAACCAGACTCATCCACAGCCTGACAGGGCCGTATTCCTTCTTCAGCATCTTCTGGATGGATAGCAGGGCTGGGGGTTGATCGTCTTGTTCAGCCATGTCCTCATCAGAGGGTTCCTCATCCGAAACTGATGAGGAAACGGCAACGGAGTGGGCAACGTCTGACTCGCTGAATCCGGTCGCACTGGTGGATGCGTGACGGAGCCGGACACAAGATCATGGTACTGCTGCACAGTCTGTGAACTGTCAACCATGGGGATGCGAGGAAGTACAGCGACAACCCGAAACTGTCTAGACTGTCTGGGTAGTGCAGACAACCCCTTATCGGGTTGCTGAGGTTGCCGCACTGCGTCACAACAAGTCACCTCTGCTGGTTGTTGAACGTCTTCCCAGTGACACACTGAACGTCCACAACCACCTCCGAGAGTAGCTTAACGTTAACGTGCGACTGGCAACCCACACTGGGTCGCACCGGTGGAGGAACCATCTCAACTGGCGGACGTGAGTAGGATACCTCAGCGTCAACAGGGCGTACAACCAACCGGTAGGAAGGTCGTTGGCAAGAAGGTTCTTCTCCGTAAAAAATCCTCTATCAAGGACTAAGCTTGGACTGCATGTCTTGCAACAAAGCCCAAGGTCTATGGGAGCAGGTGTGGCAACAGACGGGGTTAGCGACTGAAGCGGAACCATTTACCCTCCCTGGAAGCATGTTATGCTTTAATTAAAGTCCATAGGAGGCTAAGCAGCTTAAGGCTCCTCTCCAAATGACAGAGTCCTCAAGAAAATATCAGAAGGAGGGAGAACAGCACTTTCTCATCTACAGGAACCATGTCCGAGAAAAGCTAGGTTATCTCAGTGAGGGTTTCACTGGTGCAAAAGCAGCAGACCAGAAGGCAACGTTATGAAACTGCTTGACAGTCTGTGAACTGTCAAAAACTGAACTGTCAACCACAACAGGAGCGTGAGGACATACAGCACTGGTGTATTAGTAGCAGACCAGAAGGCAACGTCATGTAACTGTTTGACAGTCTGTGAGTTGGCAACAACCAAAGTTGTGTGGGGAAGCCTCAACTCCTGACTGACTAGTTTGCTGCGGGCGAGTGGCGGTAACCACAGTGTGTTGCGGAGGCTGACACACCGTGTCAAAACACAGCAGCTTGTGGTAGCTCACGCACGGCAACGGAGTGCTCCGTGTGTCTGTGGGAGTCATCATACATCTGGCAGGGTTGACTGTGCATGGGTGGGGGAGCTCTCACAACAAGAGTGTGGGAGCAGGAAGCCATGCCGGGCGCACAACCGTGGTAGGTGTAGGCCCACGGGTGCATCGTCAACCTTCTCCGCAGTCGGAGTGTGGGAGCTGGCAACAACAAAAGCAGAGTGTTGGTGCGTGGGAGGGACTGCCGTGGGTTGCGGAGCATGCCGCATGGGTTGCGGAGCATGCCGCATTGTGTCAAAACACGGCAGCTCTACAGCACCTTCCCACTGCTGATGCGGTAGCTCACGCATGTCAATGGAGGGTGCAGCATGAACATGCGTCTGGCAGGGTCGACTGCGCATCGGAGGTGGAGCTCTCACAGGTGGGGTGTGGGAGCAGGCAGCCGCAGTATCTGCTGAGCGCACAACCGTGGAAGGTTGTAGATAAACAGGTGCATTGTCAACCTTCCAGCACGATACTCCTGCATGAAGGAGCAAGCTGAGACTGTATAGTCTGCAGCATGGACCCCTAGGGTCTATGAAAGACGGCAACAAACGGAGCTACTGTCCGTTGTGACTGAGGGTCTAAAACAGCTGGTGCGGCAACAGACGGAGTTACTGCCTGTTGCGGTACCACCTTGCCTCTCTTGGGAGGTGTGCAGTCGTCGGATGACTGGAGCGAGTCCGAACTGACCCAGTGGCTACACCTAGGCCGTTGGACTTGCGCGGAAGGGACCGACTTGCACTTAAAAGCTGCAAGATTTGGTCCATGGTTTCTGCGAGAAACCTCTTCCGCAGACGAGGAATAAATGGGCTCTCTCGTCTTTGTGTGGGTGGGGTGATCACGTCGGCAACGTGTGTATATACACCCGAAACCACGGAGGGAAACGTCTGTTCGTCGATCAAGACCTGTGGAACCCATAAGTCCTTCGACATTACTTCTCCCCTGGGCTTGGGAGCTTGTAAGAGGTATCGGACTAGGTGAACAACTGGCACGAACAGACGAACCCTCGAACGCAACACTGTAACACTTTGCGCATATCACTTTATCACTTTTGATTTTCTGTTTGCACTTATTTCACTGAACTCGAAACTTTAAGTGATTTGTACCTGAAACACGCAATCCTATCCTTCATTAAAAGGTAGTAATTGCGAAAACAGTTTTACAATGTAACAGAAAAACATAATGAAAGATAAAGAATTCAGTGGCTGGAAAAGAGACTAAACACTAGATCAAATAAACTACGTTTAAAATCTCTCACCGCATAAAGCCTGGGAACAAGAATAAAACTCTAGAAACGTTTTACCTTCTTCTCCTATAGCGACTAGGGAGAAGAGTAAAAAAAAAAAACGAGAACAACGTTACCCGCTTGAACGAAACGTTTATTCTCCTCTCTCTCCCTCCGTCTCTATCTCTCTCTCTCTCTCTCTCTCTTGACTTAGAACCTGAGAGAAGAGCCCAATTATATATCGTTAAAACATATTATTTGTTAAAGGAAAAAAACTGAAAGGTTTCCCAAATAAAAAGTTCCTTTATTAGAATTAAAACCATTTAAGCTAAGAAAGAATGAACGAAACGCTAGAATCGGTTTACTCTTACTGCAACGTGAAACCGTGAAATACTCTCTCTCTATCGTAACGATAGAGCGCATGTTGAACGTTCTGAACGTCAACAACTGCGGAGACTAAACTAAACGTTAGTTCATCTTTGAAAACAGTACGAGACTATCAAAGAAATTCTTCCAAAAATTTTAAAATTAAAATAGCATAAATTCTTAAAAGGAAATACGATATGACGGCCTCAATGTTAATTAACTTCGGTTCCAAGTAAGGACCGCCTACTATTAGGAAAGGTCGCATATAAACAAACATAAAAATTCATTTTTATAAGTTTATAATAAATGGAAAGTTAATCGAAGAGGCCTATAAATGGCGGAGAGATATAAAAAAAAATCTATAACTTTGTTAAGCAAAATTACCAAAAACCTAAACACACTTCCGTCTAAGGGAAGGGTCGGTCATTTAAAAGTGAAAGAGAGTCTATACTCTCTTCGTCACCAACACTTCCGTCTAAGGGAAGGGTCGGCCATTTAAAAGTGAAAGAGAGTCATTACTCTCTTTGTCACCATAATTAAATCTATCCAAAACGAGTTCAAGTTTTGAAATGAAGATAAAACCCCTGCATAGCGAAAGCTCAAAACTGGAATAGTGTACTTCACCAAAAAGTTGTGAAAACAAATCCAGTTAGGGACGGCGTATTAGTAGGTCTTGCCGGTGGCACGACAGAGGAAAAATTGAGTTCTTGTTGACAAGAAGTACTTGAGTACCTGCTCACAGATGGCGCTGTTGTGTACACCCCCACCTGTATAGCGATCGCTGGCGTATCCCGACCTTAGATTTCTGTCGGGCAACAGAGTTGACAGCTACATGATCATCGGGTAAGATTAATATTGAAAAACCTCATTTCGTAACCCCTTATATGGATCCTCAAGCAGAGGCGGTGGACGCCATGTCCCTCGACTGGAACAAGTGCAATCGCATTTACCTGTTTCCACCAACCAATCTCCTGCTAAGAGTCCTCGACAAGCTAAGATCCTTCAGAGGGACAGCAGCAGTAGTGGCCCCCAAGTGGCCCAAAAGCAATTGGTTTCCTCTAGTCCTAGAGCTGAAACTGAAGCTGTTTCCTCAGCCGGATCCAGTACTATCTCAACTGGTCCAGAAGTCGACTGTCTATGCTTCATCCTCAAGAACCAACCACCTACATCTCATGATTTTCTCGCCCTAGCTGCGAACAAAAAGATTGGAATCTCGAAGGATAAAGTTGACTTCATCGAGGAGTACAAGTCAAGTTCGACTAGGAGACAATATGAATCGTCATGGAAGAAATGGGTTTCCTTTGTGAAAATAAGGAAACCAACTGAGATATCAATAGATTTCTGTCTTGCATTCTTCATATACCTACACAAAAAAGGCCTGGCCTCTACTACAATTACTTTGTGTAAATCGGCCCAGGCTAGACCACTTCTGTATGCTTGAGGTGGACCTCTCTCGTGAAATCTTTAATAAGATCCCAAAAGCATGCGCTAGACTCAAGCCAGCAACCCCACCAAAGCCCATCACATGATATTTGGACAAAGTCTTGCAACTATGCTACGAACCAAACAATGAGGATTGTACTCTAAAGGATTTAACACAGAAAGTAATTTTTCTTTCAACATATGGACTTACTCCGCTCATACAATGGGTGGAGATCATCCAGGGTCTTCTATAAACATCACGCGAAGCAAGTACATGAAATAAAACACTTTGTGGTGGGAGCGGGTAGTGTCATTAATCCTGTCGTCTAGTGCTGCGATGAACAGTGGGCAATTTTGGGACTTTACAGTGCATCGGGTGCATGGGTATACCTACCCTCTAGTGCAGATCACAGCGATGATCAACATACTGTTCTGTATAGGTGCATATCTGACCAATACACCAGTGCCAAGTGAACGTTTGCGTCAGTGTTTATGCATTTCTGAACATCTGAACATGTCAGATAGATTTGGTTTCACATCTCCATTGAGTGGCGTTAATTCGATAATGTATTTATATATTTT
This sequence comes from Palaemon carinicauda, assembly GCF_036898095.1. NCBI lineage: Eukaryota > Metazoa > Arthropoda > Malacostraca > Decapoda > Palaemonidae > Palaemon > Palaemon carinicauda. Next base: position 126,523,024 of record NC_090727.1, on the reverse strand, counting down.
TTCTAAACGATAAAATATGGACCTTGATGTGTTGTAATGCTGGATCAGATTCATACTTTGTTGTAACTACATTTGATTAATTAGTTGCAAAATAAAATACATAAAACGTATTTGCTCCTTATTACTGCTGCCTCAGTTATGGACTAATAAAATATACTAGAGTTTTATTTAATCCATGTATAGGGCTTATAACTTGAAATCACAATAACGATTTCTGAAAGAACGAATCTTACATTCTCAGGGTAAGTAAAAAGGTAAACTCCAAAGTTTTCCCTTTTGTTCCTACGGAAATACAAACCTTGAATCCCTATTGTCGATAACAACATTTTCCCTGTTGGGGTCAGGAGGCACTAAACCAGCTCCAGGCCTAGTGGAAATGACAGATCTCTGGAATTTCACACACAGGACTAGTAGACCAAATAAGGCAATCTATTCAAAGTGGAAGGCACATACACAAACCCACAGCTAATAGTAATTTTAAGACAATGCTCTAGTATGCTTCCATCAGGCGACATGGCCTGAGCCCAAAAAACGGATTTTGAGTTAAGCGAAAAATCTATTTTTAGGTGAGAGTGCCATGTCGTCCTGATGGACCTACCCTTTTGCTGACCCCTCCCAAAATTACTTTATCTGCGGTCATTTCCGCTTAACGAAAATAGGAATGGCGTCGCGGTAGTAGTAGTGAAGGAGGTCCACCGGGTACCTAGAACGACACCCCCTTCTTTTGCCACTCTTCCCCCTTACATCAAAGAATTAAATCTATTTGGGGTGAAGATTGCTATGTGTCGTATCTAGAATACGTCCCCTGATATTATGCGATATCCTTTATTGGATACCCGCGCCAGGAGTTAGAATCCTAGAGACCTTCGGTTTAATTCTCTGGGAGTATCACTGTTGCAAATATCCCTTAGAAGGCTACCTAAAGGAACCCTTCCATCAGAATGACATGGCCCTCTCACACAAAAACAGATTTTTCGCTTTGCTCAAAATCCGTTTTAATTATCAATTTCTCAAGATAACCACTATAATGAAAATAAAAATTACCTTCAAGTCCTAGTGACAGTGTATGGACTAAACTTTATATAGTATTCGAATCACTAGATTTCATTCCTAACTTCACACATTCAACAACAACAGAACTATTTCAAGACTTACATAAAAAGCAAAAAGCTCTCTACCAAATAGCTACTTCACTGCTAAAGTGTTGAATGCCTACCATCATATCATCAACCACCTTTCTTAAACTATGACAAGCTCAGGCTACAAAACAGATCAATTCCCTTGATTTCAGAAAACAGCAACTAAGTAAAATTAATTTGAAAAACAATCTTGGGAAGATTTTCTAAATCTGATACGACTTTTCCTCATCCTAGTTACCATTTACTTAATATCTTACTTAAACTTAATTGAGACCTGCTCATCAGATACAAGTAGTAATTGTATAGTGTTTCCTGTTGCATCTAGCTGTATTATTTCTATCTTTTCTAAGCATATATCTATCACAATATAAGACTTCATTTTGGCTCCAATAAGATGAATACATTCCTCAAATACATTATATCATTTCCTAAACACAGTTTTCCTCTATAGTACACTTAAATGTATATGGATTGCAGCACAAAACTTAAAAAAAGACAGTATAGAACTCAAAATCTAATCTTAAATCAATGAAAACATGAAGTGCTCAATATAAAGCTATACTAAATTTGAAGAGGGGATGCCCAAATTTTCCAAATATGTCAGATTTGGTAAACATTCCCAAGCAAAGCCAGAATAAGAGCACTGACATTTTACACCCTTGGGCGGTGATCCGTGGAAACTAAAGCCTAGTCATCAGTATTTGTTGCATATACTGTACACACTGTTAGGATGTAAAACAAATAAAATACTGGTAAGTCATTGAAATAAATATCAAAAAATTAAATGACTACTTTTAATTATGCATATGTTCATCAAATAGCAAGCCCTTGTGCTATATTTTCCTTATACGGTCCCCATTTCGGATATAAGTCTATAAGTATGGAATGAGCTCTACAAAGAAGTGAGTTCAAGAATTCAAAAATACGTAAGTATTAATGAAAGTATGGAACTTATAGCCTAACTTTACATCCATAGTTTTGTGCTAATTCACAAATAAGTTCCGGATTAGACATCAATAAAATTATGTGAATTCAGTGTGGACCACTAGTCGATGAATAAAATCAATCAACATTTGAAAAATTAAGTTCCTAGAATCCTTATACAGTAATGCATATAAATTGATTTGTGAAATGATATTTTAATTATAAAATAAATTTTTGAATATACTTACCCGGTGAATATATAATAGCTGCAACTCTGTTGCTCGACAGACACATACATAAAAACTCGCCAGCGATCGCTATACAGGTTGCGGGTGTGCCCACCAGCGCCAACTGTCGGCCAGATACCACTCTCGATGTAAACAAAACCTTCAATTTCTTCTCATCCCACTACGTCTCTATTGGGGAGGAAGGGAGGGTCGTTTAATTTATATATTCACCGGGTAAGTATATTCAAAAATTTATTTCATAATTAAAATATCATTTTTAAATATTTAACTTAGCCGGTGAATATATAATAGCTGATTCACACCCAAGGAGGTGGGTAGAGACCAGAGTTAAATATGTTTACATCGTATAAGCTAAGAGTTTTTTATTTCATTTTGACAGTTATCAATATAACAAAACCAAAATAAATAGGTACCTGGTAAGGAAGTCGACTTAGACGATTACTCTGCCTTGTAAGTACGTCTTCCTTACGGAGCACAGCGATCCTCTTAGGATGCTGACAGACTCCCAGGAGCTGAAGTATCAAGGGCTGCAACCCATACAACAGGACCTCATCAAACCCCTAATCTGGGCGCTCTCAAGAAATGACTTTGACCACCCGCCAAATCAACCAGGATGCGAAAGGCTTCTTAGCCTTCCGGACAACCCATAAAAACAACATTAAAACATTTCAAGAGACAGATTAAAAGGATATGGAATTAGGGAATTGTAGTGGTTGAGCCCTCACCCACTACTGCACTCGCTGCTACGAATGGTCCCAGTGTGTAGCAGTTCTCGTAAAGAGACTGGACATCTTTCAAGTAAAATGACGCGAACACTGACTTGCTTCTCCAATAGGTTGCGTCCATGATAGTTTGCAGAGATCTATTTTGCTTAAAGGCCACGGAAGTTGCTACAGCTCTAACCTCGTGCGTCTTAACCTTAAGCAAAGATCGGTCTTCCTCACTCAAGTGTGAATGAGCTTCTCGTATTAACAATCTGATAAAATATGACAAAGCATTCTTTGACATAGGCAAGGATGGTTTCTTAACCGAACACCATAACGCTTCAGATTGGCCTAGTAAAGGTTTAGTACGAGCTAAGTAGAACTTAAGAGCTCTAACAGGGCATAAGACTCTTTCTAGTTCATTGCCTACGATCTCCGATAAGCTAGGAATATCGAAAGATTTAGGCCAAGGACGAGAAGGTAGCTCATTTTTGGCTAGGAAACCAAGCTGCAGAGAACAAGTAGCTTTTTCTGACGAAAACCCGATGTTCTTGCTGAAGGCATGAAGCTCACTGACTCTTTTAGCCGAGGCTAAGCATACCAGGAAAAGAGTCTTAAGAGTGAGATCTTTCAGGGAGGCTGAATGTAAAGGCTCAAACCTGTCTGACATGAGGAATCTTAGGACCACGTCTAAATTCCACCCAGGTGTAGCCAAACGACGTTCCTTAGAGGTCTCAAAAGACTTAAGGAGGTCTTGCAGATCTTTATTGTTGGAAAGATCTAAGCCTCTATGCCGGAAGACCGAGGCCAACATGCTTCTGTAGCCCTTGATAGTAGGAGCTGAAAGGGATCGTACTTTTCTCAGGTATAAGAGAAAATCAGCTATTTGGGCTACAGAGGTACTGGTCGAGGATACGGAAACTGACTTGCACCAGTCTCGGAAGACTTCCCACTTTGATTGGTAAACTCTAATGGTAGACGCTCTCCTCGCTCTAGCAATCGCACTGGCTGCCTCCTTCGAAAAGCCTCTAGCTCTCGAGAGTCTTTCGATAGTCTGAAGGCAGTCAGACGAAGAGCGTGTAGGCTTTGGTGTACCTTCTTTACGTGTGGCTGACGTAGAAGGTCTACTCTTAGAGGAAGACTTCTGGGAACGTCTACTAGCCATCGAAGTACCTCGGTGAACCATTCTCTCGCGGGCCAGAGGGGAGCAACTAACGTCAACCTTGTCCCTTCGTGAGAGGCGAATTTCTGCAGTACCTTGTTGACAATCTTGAATGGTGGGAATGCGTAAAGATCTAGATGTGACCAATCTAGGAGGAAGGCATCTATATGTATTGCTGCTGGGTCTGGGACTGGAGAGCAATAGATTGGAAGCCTCTTGGTCAGCGAGGTTGCAAAGAGATCTATGGTGGGTTGACCCCAAGTCGCCCAAAGTCTCTTGCACACATCCTTGTGGAGGGTCCATTCGGTTGGAATTACTTGACCTTTCCGACTGAGACAATCTGCTAGGACGTTCAAGTCGCCCTGGATGAACCTCGTTACTAGGGAGATGCCTCGATCTTTTGACCAGATGAGCAGGTCCCTTGCGATCTCGTACAAAGTCAGTGAGTGGGTACCTCCCTGTTTGGAAATGTACGCCAAGGCCGTGGTGTTGTCCGAGTTGACTTCCACCACCTTGCCTCGAAGGAGATTCTCGAAGCTTATCAAGGCCAGATGAACCGCCAAAAGCTCCTTGCTGTTGATATGCATGCTCCTCTGACTCGAGTTCCACAGACCTGAGCATTCCCGACCGTCCAGCGTCGCGCCCCAGCCCAAGTCCGATGCGTCCGAGAAGAGAACGTGGTTGGGTTTCTGAACTGCCAGGGGAAGACCCTCTCGTAGGCTGATATTGTCCTTCCACCAAGTCAGACAAGACTTTATCTTTTCGGAAATCGGGATCGAGACCGCCTCTAGCGTCTTGTCCTTTTTCCAGTGAAAAGCCATATGGAATTGAAGAGGTCGGAGGTGTAGCCTTCCTAGCGAGACAAATTGCTCCAGGGATGACAGCGTTCCTACCAGACTCATCCACAGCCTGACTGAGCAGCGTTCTTTCTTCAGCCTCTTCTGGATGGAGAGCAGGGCTTGATCTATTCTGGGGGCCGACGGAAAAGCCCGAAAAACTTGACTGTGAATCTCCATCCCTAAATACAGAATAGTTTGGGATGGGACCAGCTGTGACTTTTCCAAGTTGACTAGGAGTCCCAATTCCTTGGTCAGATCTAGAGTCCAATTGAGATCCTTCAGACAGCGATGACTGGAAGAGGCTCTGAGAAGCCAGTCGTCCAAATAAAGGGAGGCTCGGATGTCCGATAAGTGGAGGAATTTTGCCACATTCCTCATAAGCCTCGTAAACACGAGAGGAGCTGTGCTTAGGCCAAAGCACAGGGCCCGAAACTGGTACACCACATCGTCGAAGACGAATCTCAGAAAAGGTTGGGAGTCTGAGTGAATGGGGATGTGGAAGTAGGCGTCCCTTAGGTCTAGAGAGACCATCCAGTCTTCCTTTCTGACCGCTGCTAGGACTGACTTTGTGGTCTCCATGGTAAACTTCGTCTTTGTGACAAAGACATTCAGAGCACTGACGTCTAGCACCGGTCTCCAACCTCCTGTCTTCTTTGATACTAGGAAGAGACGGTTGTAAAACCCCGGTGATTGAAGGTCCGAGACTTTGACCACCGCTCCCTTCTCTAGCAAAAGAGACACTTCCAGTTTCAGGGCTTGTCTCTTTTCTTCCTCTCGGTACCTGGGAGAGAGATCGATGGGGGACGTCGCTAGAGGAGGTCTGCGTACAAAAGGGATTTTGTACCCCTCTCTGAGCAACCTCACAGATTGTTGATCTGCGCCTCTCTTCTCCCAGGCTGTCTGAAGTTGCGGGCAGTCAGACTCTGCCCTTAGAGGATTTGGATCCTTTCCTCTTCCCTCTCTTCCCTTCGGCACGAGCACCTCCCCTGCTGGAGGCTCTGCCACAAAAGGGCGGGATAAACCTGGACGCTGGAGTGTCTATCCTAGGTCTAGCAGACAAGGCAGGCAAAGGGGGAGCTTTGCGAGCCGAGGACGCAACTAGATCGTGGGTGTCCTTCTACACTAAAGACAAGGCAATTTCCTTGACCAAGACTTCAGGAAACAAGCACTTAGACAAGGGCGCAAAGAGTAGCTCAGATCTTTGGCATGGCGTCACTCCAGCTGACAGAAAAGAGCACAGAGACTCTCGTTTCTTAAGGACTCCGGACGTGAATGAAGCGGCAAGCTCATTGGACCCATCACGGACGGCCTTGTCCATGCAGGACATAATGAGTAAGGAAACATCCCTATCGGCAGAAGAGATTTTCCTACTCAGGGCTCCTAAACACCAGTCCAGGAAGTTAAAGACTTCAAACGCCCTAAATATGCCTTTAAGAAGGTGGTCCAGGTCCGAGGGTGACCAACAAATCTTCGAGCGTCTCATGGCAAGGCGGCGGGGAGAGTCTACAAGACTTGATAAGTCGCCCTGGGCAGAGGCAGGAACTCCCAAGCCGAGAACTTCTCCCGTGGCATACCAGACGCTCGATCTAGACGCGAGTTTAGATGGGGGGAAGGCAAATGCCGTCTTCCCTAAACTCCTCTTGGTCTCTAACCAATCGCCTAACAGCCGTAAAGCTCTCTTGGATGAGCGAGAGAGAACGAGTTTAGTAAAGGCAGGCATGGTAGCAGGAACGCCTAAGACAAACTCTGACGGCGGCGAACGAGGAGCCACAGAAATAAAGTGATCAGGGAACAACTCTTTAAAAACAGCCATGACTTTTCTAAAGTCCAAGGATGGTTGAACTGCTTTAGGCTCATCTAGTTCTGAAGGCTGATCCTCAGGATGTGGTTCAGCAACGTCCTCATCTGACAGTTCCTCATCCGATAACTGATGAGAAAACGGCAAAGGTGTAGGCAACGTTTGACTCGCAGAGTCCGGTCGCACTGGTGCATACGTGACGGAGCCGGACGAAGCGTCCTGGAACTGCTGAACAGTCTGGGAACTGTCAACAGCAACAGGTGCGCGAGGACGCACAGCGTCCACCCGAGACTGTTTAGACCGTCTGGGTTGTGCAGTCAACACCATACCGGGTTGCGGAGGTTGACGCACCGCGTCAAAACAAGTCAACTCTGATGGTTGATGAACGTCCTGAACGTCACCAATCGCATCCGTGCGTTGCCTAACGTCAACGTGCGGCTGGAAATCCACACTGGGTCGCATCGGTGGAGGTACCACCCCAACTGGTTGACGCGAGAAAGCTACATCCACGTCAACAGGACGCACAACAGAACGCTTGGATGGCTGATGGCCAGTAGGTTCAACGGAAACCTTCTCAGCGTTGTAGTCCTCCATCAAGGACGCAAGCTTAGACTGCATGTCTTGCAGTAACACCCATTTAGGGTCTACGGAAGCAGGTGCGGTAACAGACGGGGTTAGCGAATGAGACGGCACAACTTTGCCTCTCTTAGGAGGCGAGCAGTCATCAGATGACGGCAACGGGTCCGAACTGTCCCAGTGGCTACAACCGGGACGTTGGACTTGTCCTGAAGGGACCGACTTACGCTTTAAAGGTCTGGAGACCTTGGTCCAAGGTTTCTTACGTGAAACACCTTCGGACGACGAGGTAAAAATGGGCTCTCTCGTCTTACGTTGGTAGGGGCGATCTTGGAGAGATACGCCTGATACCATAGAGGGAACGTCTGTTCGCTGATCAAGGCCTCTCGAATCCATGAGTCGTACGACATTGCTTCTCCCCTGGGCTTGGGAGCTTGCAAGAGGTCCCGGACTAGGTGGACGACAGGCACGAACAGACGAACCCTCGATCGCAATACTGTTCACAACACTTTGCGTAACACTAGGCACTTTGACACTTTCCGCCGTGGCACTTTGGCACTTGAGTTCCTTTACGTCCGCCATGAGTTGATTTCGGTCACTTGCTAAAGCCTCAACTCTCTCCCCCAAGGCATGAATAGCACGCATCATGTCTTGCATAGACGGTTCCTGAGTGCTAGGAGGGGGGTTAGGAACAACCACTACAGGGGAAGGATTAGGTTCAGGGGCATGTGGAGAGGAAAAATCTACCGACCTAGAAGAACTTCTCCTTACCCTATCTCTCTCTAGTCTGCGTGTATATTTATCAAATTCGATAAAATCGAATTCCGAAAGGCCCACGCATTCCTCACACCGATCTTCCAATTGACAGGTTTTACCCCGACAATTGGAACAAACAGTGTGAGGGTCGAGAGAAGCCTTTGAAAGACGCCTATGACAGTCCCTAGCATTACACTTTCGAAACTTGGGAACTTGAGAAGGGTCAGCCATTTTGAATTAGTCAAGGGAAAATTCCAAAAACGATCTAAGTCATCAACAATTAATCCGATTCAAAAAAGAGTTCAAGGATTTATTTGAAGAAAAACACCTGTACTGCGAAAGCTCAAACCAAATTAAAGTACTTCACCAAATATGATGGGAAAAAACTCCAGGTTCAACAGCGAGTAAAGTACGTCTTGTCGACACGTCGACAGAGAAGAAATTGAAGGTTTTGTTTACATCGAGAGTGGTATCTGGCCGACAGTTGGCGCTGGTGGGCACACCCGCAACCTGTATAGCGATCGCTGGCGAGTTTTTATGTATGTGTCTGTCGAGCAACAGAGTTGCAGCTATTATATATTCACCGGCTAAGTTAAATATTTAAAATTCTGAAGATTAGTAAACTATGATAAGCAAGCCAACTTCAACAAAGGATGTGAGGGCTCAAATTTCTATCAAATGCACCATGAAGCAATGAAAATAAAGTACATATATAGACTTGTAGGGATACATTATAATCTACATACCAGTGCACAGTAATAATTATTATCAGTGTCATTACAAGACAGGGTGTAGAATGCTAGTAATCAAAAGGGTCAAACAGGGAAAGCAGACAAGGGCAGAAATGAAATTGTAAAGTAAAGAACAAATTTCCAAAAGGAAATAGCAAAAGAAAGTTAGAATAAATAACTATGTAAAATAAGAAACAGATATACCATGATATGTGACATGGCATAAAAGGTCCCAAAAATTTTAACTTTTGATTCAACAAAGATTCAAATGTTTGATTAGCATGTTCATCTCCAATTTTGTCACAGCCCGTATTAAACTATTACAAAACTGTAATGTCGATATTTCCTACTAGAAAGACGAGACTATTAGAATAAGTTTATACCAATTACTATAAGATGGATGGTATAGTCTAGAAAGATTCAAATACAAAGGATCATCAGAAGCGCACTATGTTAGGAAAAATATGACAATACAGACATTAATATTCACAACAGGAATTGAGAATTTGACAGAAAAAGACCAAAATTTTTATTTTAAATCTTTCCTCGGCATAAATACCTTTTTGTGCAACTAAGAACGTGCCACACCAGGTATCAACATACAGTACATGTAGACATATGGTACGATACATTTGATATTGTGCCTACTTTGGTTATTATTACTAGCCAAGCTACAACCCTAGTTGGAAAAGCAAGATGCTATAAGCCCAAGGGCTCCAATAGGGAAAAAGAGCCCAGTGAGGAAAGGAAATAAGGAAATAAATAAATGATGAGAACAAATTAACAATATGATATTTTGATTATAAAATAAATTTTTGAATATACTTACCCGGTGAATATATAATAGCTGACGTCTCGGACGGCTCGACAGATTCCAAAAACTCGCGAGCGATCGCCGTGAAGGTTGCGGATGTGACCACCAGTGCCGACTATCGGCCAGATACCGCATATACTTGTCAATTTCTCCAGTTCTTCTCAGTCCGCTGGGTCTCTATCGGGGAGGAAGGGAGGGCCTTTAATTTATATATTCACCAGGTAAGTATATTCAAAAATTTATTTTATAATCAAAATATCATTTTTAAATATTAAACTTAGCCGGTGAATATATAATAGCTGATTCACACCCATGGTGGTGGGTAGAGACCAGTATTAATACAATAAAGGCGTATATGCTCATGAGTTTTTGACAATTATATCATAAAAAACCCACTTAAATATAGGTACCTGGTAAGGAAGCTGACTCTGACGATTACTCTGCCTTATTAGTCCGCTTTCCTCACGAAGCCCAGCCATCCTCTCAGGATGCTGAAAGACTCCCAGGAGCTGTTATATCCAGGGCAAACACCCTTATAACAGGACCTCATCAATACCCTTAATCTGGGCGCTCTCAAGAAACGACATTTGACCACCCGCCAAATCAAAAAGGATGCGAAAGACTTCCTAGTCTTCCGTACAACCCAAGACAAGATTAAAAACATTTCAAGAGAAGATTAAAAGGATATTGGGATTAAGGGAATGTAGTGGTAGAACCCTCACCCACTACTGCACTCGCTGCAACGAATGGACCCAGGGTGTAGCAGTCCTCATAAAGATTCAGAAACGTCTTTTAAGTAAAATGAAGCGAACACCGACTTGCTCCTCCAAAAGGTCGCGTCCATAATACTTCGCAGAGACCTGTTCTGCTTAAAAGCCACCGAAGTTGCTATCACTCTCTCTTCGTGCGTCTTGACCTTAAGCAAACAACGATCTTTCTCATTTAAATGAGAATGTGCCTCCCGGATTAAAAATCTAATAAAGTACGATAAAGCATTTTTAGACATGGGCAATGAGGGCTTCTTAACGGAGCACCATAAGGCCTCAGAACCACCTCGTAATGGTTTAGTACGAGCCAAATAAAACTTAAGAGCTCTAACTGGGCACAGTACTCTTTCAACCTCGTTGCCTACGATTTCTGACAGACAAGGTATATCAAAAGATTTAGGCCAAGGACGAGAAGGCAGTTCATTCTTGGCCAAAAAACCAAGTTGAAGCGAACATGTGGCTTTATTTGTAGAGAAGCCGATGTTCTTACTAAAGGCATGGATCTCACTGACCCTTTTAGCCGAAGCCAAGCACACCAAAAAAAGCGTCTTGAGGTTGAGATCCTTCAGGGAGGCTGAATGCAATGGCTCAAACCTGTCGGACATTAGGAACCTTAGGACCACGTCTAAGTTCCAAGCAGGAGTTGACATACGACGCTCCTTAGAGCTCTCGAAGGACTTAAGGAGATCTTTATTATTTGACAGATCCAAGCCTCTATGTCTGAACACAGACGCCAACATGCTCCTGTAGCCCTTAATAGTGGGAGCAGAGAGGGGAGCGAACATTTCTCAGATGCAGGAGAAAGTCTGCAATTTGGGCTACAGAGGTACTGGAAGAGGAAATAGAGGATGACTTGCACCACTCTCTAAAGACCTCCCACTTCGACTGGTAGACCTTGACAGTAGATGATCTCCTAGCCCTCGCGATCGTTCTGGCTGCCTCCTTCGAAAATCCTCGAGCTCTTGAGAGTCTTTCGATAGTCTGAAGGCAGTCAGACGAAGCGCGGGGAGGCTTTGATGAAGACTCCTTACGTGGGGCTGCCGTAAGAGATCCATCCTTAAAGGTAGACTCCTTGGAACGTCTACCAGCCATTGAAGTACCTCTGTGAACCACTCTCTCGCGGGCCAGAGGGGAGCAACCAACGTCAACCTTGTCCCTTCGTGAGAGGCGAACTTCTGCAGAACCTTGTTGATGATCTTGAACGGCGGAAATGCGTAAGCGTCCATGTGAGACCAGTCCAACAGAAAGGCATCTATGTGGGCCGCCTCTGGATCTGGGACTGGAGAGCAATAGGTCGGGAGCCTTTTGGTCAATGAGGTCGCAAAGAGGTCTATGGTGGGCTGACCCCAAGTCATCCAAAGACTCTTGCACACGTCCTTGTGGAGGGTCCATTCTGTAGGGATCACCTGACCTCTCCGACTGAGACAGTCCGCCAAGACGTTCAATTTTCCCTGGACGAACCTCGTCAACAGTGAGATGCCTCGATCTTTTGACCAGATGAGGAGGTCCCTTGCGATGACGAACAGTGTGTGGGAGTGAGTGCCTCCTTGCTTGGAGATGTACGCCAAGGCTGTGGTGTTGTCCGCATTCACTTCTACCACTTTGTTTCGGAGAAGACTCTCGAAACTCGTCAAGGCCAAGTGAACAGCCAACAGCTCCTTGCAGTTGATGTGAAGGCTCCTCTGATCCGACGTCCAAAGACCCGAACATTCCAGACCGTCCAGAGTCGCTCCCCAACCCAAATCCGACGTGTCTGAAAATAACACGTGGTTTGGGTTCTTGACCGCCAGGGACAGACCCTCTCGAAGACCTATATTGCTGTCCCACCAGTTCAGGCACGTCTTTACTGGTTCGGAGATCGGGATTGAGACAGCCTCCAAAGTCTTGTTCTTGTCCCAATGGGAGTCTAGATGGAACTGGAGAGGGCGAAGGTGAAGTCTCCCTAGAGAGATAAATTGTTCCAGGGATGACAGCATGAGGCGGACTTTGAGCAAGGCTTGATCTATCCTGGTGGCAGACGGAAAAGCCCGAAAAGCTAGACTGCGAATCTCCATCCCCAAATAGAGAATCGTTTGGGAGGGAGTCAGCTGAGACTTCTCTAGGTTCACCAACAGTCCCAACTCCTTTGCAAGATCCAACGTCCATTGAAGGTCCTGCAGACAGCGATGACGGGACGACGCTCTGAGCAGCCAGTCGTCCAGGTACAGGGAGGCTCGAATCCCCGATAAATGAAGAAATTTTGCCACATTTCTCATTTGCCACATTTCTCATGAGCCTCGTAAAAACAAGAGGAGCAGGGCTGAGGCCGAAGCACAGTGCTCGGAATTGGTACACCACATTCCTGTATACAAACCTCAGATACAGTTGAGAATCCGGGTGTATAGGAATGTGGAAGTACGCATCCTGCAGGTCGAGAGAGACCATCCAGTCTCCCTCTCTGACCGCTGCTAGGACGGACTTCGTGGTCTCCATCGTAAATTTTGTTTTGACAACAAAAACGTTGAGCGCACTCACATCCAGCACCGGCCTCCAACCTCCTGTATGCTTTGGGACTAGGAAGAGACAGTTGTAAAATCACGGTGATTGAAGGTCCGAGACTTTCACCACCGCTCCCTTCTCTAGCAACTGAGACACCTGCAGTTGTAGTGCCTGTCTCCTTGACTCCTCTCGATACCTGGGAGAGGTCTATAGGAACTTTTACCAGAGGAGGTCTCCGTACAAAAGGTATTTTGTACCCCTCCTTTAGCAACAACACAGACTCTCGGTCTGCACCCCTCTTCTCCCAGGCCTGCCAGAAGTTGTTCAGTCTGGCCCCTACCGCTGTCTGAGGACGTGGGCAGTCAGACTCTGCCACGGGAGGACTTGGATCCTCTCCTCTTGCCTCTTTTACTATCGGCACGAGCGCCTCCCTTACTGGGGGCTCTGCCACGAAAGGGCGGGATAAACCTCGTTGCTGGAGTATCGAGCTTGGGTCTTACGACATAAGATGATGAAGGAGCAGCCTTGCGCGCCGACGTAGCCATCAGGTCGTGGGTATCCTTCTGCACCAGAGAAGCTGCAATATCCTTAATCAACTGCTGAGGAAACAAGGCAGATGACAACGGGGCAAAGAGAAGCTCTGACCTTTGGCAGGGAGTTACTCCTACCGAAAGGAACGAGCAAAGAGTCTCCCTCTTCTTAAGGACTCCTGCCGTAAAGGTAGCAGCGAGCTCATTAGAGCCATCACGGATAGCTTTGTCCATGCAGGACATAATTAGCACGGATACATCACGGTCGGCCGAAGAGATCTTCCTGCTCAAGGCTCCCAGCGACCAACCAAGAAGTTAAAAACTTCGAAGGCCCTGTAAACCCCTTTGAGGAGATGATCAAGGTCCGAAGAGGACCAGCAAACTTTAGAGCGTCTCATGGCCAGGCGACGGGGAGAGTCTACGAGGCTTGAGAAGTCTCCCTGGGCAGAGGCAGGAACTCCCAAGCCGAGAACTTCTCCCGTGTCATACCAGACGCTCGCTCTAGAAGCCAGTTTAAAAGGTGGGAAAGCAAAGGCTGTCTTCCCCAAACTCCTCCTGGTGATCAACCAATCGCCTAGTAAACGCAAATCTCTCTTAGAAGAGCGAGAGAGCACTAGCTTAGTAAACGACGGCGTCGAAGTAGCTAGGCCTAGCGTAAACTCTGACGGAGGCGAACGAGGAGCAGCAGTTACAAAATGGTCAGGAAACAGTTCCTTAAAAATCAGCATGATCTTTTTAAAATCAAGAGAGGGCTGAGCAGCTTTAGGCTCCTCTCCGTCTGACAAAGTCCCCAAAGGAATATCAGTTGGAAGGGGATCAGCGACTTCCTCATCCGACGGAACCTCGTCCGACAACTGCCGAGTCTCATGATACGGAGAGACATGCCGGGGAGGCAACGCTTGACAGGCAATGTCAACAAGCAACGGAGCAGCAGTAGCAGAAGAGGAAGCGACGTCACGACGCTGCTGAAAGGACTGAAAGTCCTGTGACTGACCAACAACAACAGCTGAAGTCGATTGACGCTCGACGTCACGTCGGACCTGCATTGACTGCAGAGTTTGAGCAGGCAAAACAACCTCCGACTGCGGTGACTGACGCTCAACGTCACGTCGAGGCAACGGAGCCGGTCGGCGAACGTCAGTGCGGGGCTGCGGCGGCAGCAGCTGAACGTCAGTCCGAGACTGCAGCAAAGGAGGATCCATGTCACGTGACTAACGTGAAAGACTAGGCACACGACTAGCATCGCGTTTCAAAGCACTAGAAACGTCAGCACTAACGTCAAACTGACGAGTGAATACTCGTTTGGGCGGCTGAAGGCCAGAGTCACGTTCAGCGCACTGGCGACTCGTAAGCAAAGGATCATCGCGAACCTGCTCAAAGTCATACTCTTCCATAAGGGAGGCAAGCTTAGACTGCATGTCCCGCAGGACAACCCACTTCGGGTCAACGGGAGTCGGAACGGGCCGTGACGTCGGTAACGTCTGCGTTGGCAAAACATTGCCTCTACCGCGACCCTCGGACCCCGTGTTACGCTTGCGCTTAACAGGCGAACAGTCATCCGACGACTGCAAAAGGTCAGAGCTGCCCCAATGGCTACAGCCAGGACGCTGGACCTGTCCTGAAGGGACTGACTTTCGCTTCAAGGGTCTAGAAACCTTGCGTCAAGGTTTCTTGTGCGATAAGTCTTCGGAGGACGAGGAGAACATAGTCTCACCCGTCTTATGGTAAGGGCGATCTCGACGAGAAACGTCCGATACCAAAGAGGGAACGTCTGTACGTTGGTTTACGCCTCTCGCCCCCTTAAGTCCTACGACATTACTTCTCCCTGGTGCAGGGGAGCCTGAAAGAGGTCTCGGACTAGGGGAGCGACAAGCACGAACAGACGAACCCTCGGTCGCAACACTAAACACACTTTGAGCACTTATCACTTTATCACTACGATTTTCTGATTTACCACTCTGACACTTCAACAACTTAACATCTGACATGAGTTGGTTACGGTCCGATGCTAAGGACTCAACTTTTTCGCCTAAAGCTTGAATCGCTAGAAACATATCCCGCATGGACGGTTCATGAGTGCTAGTAGGGGGTTCAGGAACAACTACTACAGGGGAAGGATTAGGTTCAGGGGCATGGGAGGAGGAAAATTCCAAAGATCTAGAGGAGCTTCTCCTCACCCTATCTCTCTCAAGCTTACGAGTATATTTGTCATACTCAAGCCAGTCGAATTCCGACAAGACCACGCACTCCTCACACCGATCTCCTAATTGGCAGGATTTACCCCGGCAATTAGAACAAACAGTATGAGGGTCGATAGAGGCCTTGGGAAGACGTTTGTTGCAATCCCTCGCACACTTGCGATATACAGGAGAAGGGTCAGCCATTTTGAACAATCAGAGAAAATCCAAGTCAATACCAAATTCATCAACAATAAACACCAGCCAAAAAAAAGGTTTCAAAAGTTTAATTGAAGAAAACACCCGACACAGCGAAAGCCAATAAACAACCAAAATAAAGTACTTCACCAAATCGGTCGAAAACTCAAGGTCATAAGCGAGCGGAACCAACTTGTCGACAAGACCGACAGAGAAGAACTGGAGAAATTGACAAGTATATGCGGTATCTGGCCGATAGTCGGCGCTGGTGGTCACACCCACAACCTTCACGGCGATCGCTCGCGAGTTTTTGGAATCTGTCGAGCCGTCCGAGACGTCAGCTATTATATATTCACCGGCTAAGTTTAATATTTAAAAACAGTAAATTATTCTAAAAACCAGTAACAACGTCAAAATAGATATGTCATATATAAACTATTAACAACATCAAAAACAGATATGTCATATATAAACTATAAAAAGACTCATATCAGCCTGGTCAACATAAAAACATTTGCTCCAACTTTGAACTTTTGAAGTTCTACTGATTCAACTACCCGATTAGGTAGATCGTTCCACAACTTGGTAACAGCTGGAATAAAACTTCTAGAATACTTTGTAGTATTGAGCCTCATGGTGGAAAAGGCCTGGCTATTAGAATTAACTGCCTGCCTAGTATTACGAACAGGATAGAATTGTCCAGGGAGATCTAAATGTAAAGGATGGTCAGAGTTATGAAAAATCTTATGCAACATGCATAATGAACTAATTGAACGACGGTGCCAAAGATTAATATCTAGATCAGGAATAAGAAATTTAATAGACCGTAAGTTTCTGTCCAACAAATTAAGATGAGAATCAGCAGCTGAAGACCAGACAGGAGAACAATACACAACACAAGGTAGAATGAAAGAATTAAAACACTCCTTCAGAATAGATTGATCACTGAAAATCTTAAAAGACTCTCAATAAGCCAATTTTTTGTGCAATTGAAGAAGACACAGACCTAAAGTGTTTCTCAAAAATAAGTTTGCTGTCAAGAATCACACCTAAAATTTTAAAAGAGTTATACAAGTTTAAAGAAACATTATCAATACTGAGGAGCCACCGTCCTTGACCTACTTACACTCATACTTTGAGTTTTGTTAGAATTCAACTTCATGCCACATAATTTGCACCATGCACTAATTTTAGCTAAATCTCTATTAAGGGATTCACCAACCCCAGATCTACATTCAGGGGATGGAATTGATGCAAAGAGAGTAGCATCATCTGCATATGCAACAAGCTTGTTTTCTAGGCCAAACCACATGTCATGTATGAAAAGTAATGGGCCAAGAACACTACCCTGTGGAACACTGGATAGCACATTCCTATACTCACTATGGTGCCCATCAACAACTCTTTGCGATATATTACTTATAAAATCAACAATAATGCTAAAAAACAACCCACCCACTCCCAACTGTTTGAGTTTGAAAACAAGGACCTCATGATTAACACAGTCAAAGACAGCACTAAAATCAAGGCCAATAATACGAACTTCCAGACCACAATCAAGGGATTTCTGTACAGCATTGGAGATTGTCAGAAGGGGATCACATTCTCCAAGGCCTTTACGAAAACCAAATTGCAAACTAGGGAATAGATGATTACCTTCAGCAAACCTATTAAGACGTTCAAAAACTTTAGATATGGGAGTTATGGAAATTGGGTGGTAATCAGTGGGACTTGAGCTACCACAAACACATTTACACAGAGGAGTAACATTACCAATTCTCCAACAAGTGCTAAAAGCTCCTCTTCTTGTTAACTTGCACAAAATAACAGATAACTTTCGACCTAAGAAATCTGCTGTCTTTATAAAAAACAAAGGAAAAATACCATTTGGGTCTACACCTCCTTAAGCATCAAGGTCCATCAACAGAGCTTTAATTTCACGAGATCGAAAAGCTAAATTAGCTAGTTTAGCCTCAGGAAAACAGGAATGAGGAAGTTCAAGTTTCTCATTACTCTGTTTACTGACAAAACCTCAGCCAAAAGGGTTGCCTTTTCCTTTGAACAGTGAGTGCCTGAGCCATCTGGTTTAAGTAAAGGAGGAACTGTTGCATCAACACCAAAGAGTGCAGATTTAAAGGTAGACCATCATTTATGTTCGTGAGTTGTACCAGAAAGGGTTTCTTTTATGGTTAAATTGTATTCCTTTTCAGTTGAGGCATAAACTCTCTAAGCAAAAGCTCAAACCTGAGTATAGTTAACCCAGGTCAAATCTGATCTGTTACCCTTCCAAAGATGATAGGCCTCCTGCTTCTCCAAATAAGCACGTCTACAATCATCATTGAACCACGGTTTGTCCTTCACTCGGTACCTTAGCACACGAGAAGGGATACGCCTATCAATTATGCTGACTACATTCTCATTCAAAGGGACAACAGGATCTACACTACTATATAATTGTGACCAATTCAAGCACAAAAGATCATGCAAAATACCATTCCAGTCTGCTTGGGATTTCATATAAATTTTACAAGCGTATGATACATCAAGGACAGGCTGCTCAGTCTTCACTATTTATGAAATCAAGGCATGATCAGATGTCCCGACTGGGATTTGACACAGATGTCAATAACTTGATAATGCACTGTCCTCTGCCAAATCTTGGCCAAAGTTAATAAAATTACCAAACAACTCTTTTTTGGGTTACAGTTATTTCCTGAGTAAAACTAATTCCCTATTAATGACCACTAGCGGCAAAATACTTACAAGTACAATAATGGTAAAAAAAAGAATTAGCCACTAAAGGTTCATGAAAAGGTGTTTATCGGGGGAATTAGTTTCAAGTAATAAGGAAGAAAAGGAGATAATTTCAGCATTCAGAATGACTTGAAATGGACCAAAGTGTCAAGGCATGTAATAAATTGTTTTGTTCAAGCAATACATAATTACAAATAAAATATCTGTTCCGGTCTGATACTGTATTGACCAATGAAATCTTTCTATGTACAGTAAATAAGATACTGTACATCAGCATTAAGGAAACATTTTTTTTATAGCAGAAATGACCTACAAACACCGTAACCACAGAATTACTGTAAAAACAGTATAGGATACATTATTATACTAAAATTAAACCTTTGTAAGTTTCCTCTAAAAGTGGACATTATAGATATCTCCTACATAGTGTATGCATACTAGACACTGAAACACACCCATCAACCCCTCTAAATAGGTCTGATCTGGTTACAGGGGTGCGTCCAACATTCTACAAACCACCTTTGTTTTATTTTATCCATGAATATTGGAATCTGTTGATTTTTCCTCAGGGTCTTAAGATTTTACCCAGGAAATCACATTAAAGCACTGAATAGGCTCAGATTTAATGCTGAGCCTAACAAAATGTGAAAGTAAATTTCAAAACTACTGGTTATATCTAATAAAATCTATTTTCTCTCAAAATTATCAAATGTAGCACTTCCCTATTCTGCAAACTCTTGTTTTCCTACTTTCTAGACTTATTTCCATATACAGTGCTGATAAATATAGGTAAGTTGTAGAAGAACAAATGCTGAAAAGGGAAGAAAAATAAAAATTTCTTCCAATAGAAAACCACTGAGTTAGCATAGTTTTCATAAATTCCAAGGAATGGGTTTTCAAGTCCACAATTTAACATAATTTTGGCCTAAGTTAGAGCCTTACTAAACTAACCCAAGGTGAAAGAGGAAAAGATATGAAAATAACATTAATCAAATGTTGAAAAACTTCACGAGTTATTAGATTATGCATATTTAAATCAACATTATCTTAGCAATTTTAAATATAATGTCATGCAACCATGATAAAAATTAGACGACGTAACACGTCTAAATTAATTTCTAACTAGGTTACGACCATGGGTTACCAACCTGTCCAGCGACAGTGGGCAGAAGGCATACGCACTTATTCTGTTTCATGGTTCTTGAATATAACGAGTATCTTGCATGCCAACTACATTTGCAATGACACAAAACCCGTAATGTGGTAATGACCAACACTAGAAACATGTCACACGAAACAGATAACCCGACGATGGTGATATTTTTTTGTGGGACTGACCCAATTTCATAATCAGATGTAATCATCTTTCAGACGGCACGTAGCAAAGGAGATTTCACTCGATAACAATTTAAATGAGAAAAACATCACACGGGTGAATATAGCAGAGTTATTTTATAGCCTCGATAATCTGTAGACTACAATTACAAGAAACTGCGCATAAAATCTACAGAAGTAGCACCACGTGACGTAGAATACCTTGTTTACACCCATAAAATAAACATTGTCGTGGGAGACACGTTTTGATGTTTACATCCGCCAAGCCCTTCCCTTCTTAAGAACTCACTAAATATATATGAACTAGCAATAACGTCTAATTTAATAGTAATTATAGCGTAATTCTCACTTACCAAGGTCTTGATATGGCCCATGTGGCAGACATGTTTTGATTAGGAAATTGCTGGAACAAAAACGCGGGAAAATATAGGTTACTTCGTCGTGTCTAGTAAACAAAACCTGTCTTTTCAAGTATTTCAATATCAAAAATCATTATTGTATATTAATAGTTGTGGTTTTATCACAATACAATTTGCTCGTAATGTCAAAATGAGTTTGGACATTTTGTGCATTCTTTCTTTTTAGTAAAATATACTTTAGCTCCCAAGATCAATGCTAATGACGTCATACTACTACTACGGCAAACCCATTGAAGTGATTGGTGGATTGTACTACGTTGGCGCAGAGACCCATTCATGAGCGGTACCTTTAAATATTTGTAAACATTAGAGAGGGCGCCGTTGAAACATCGTTCGCCACTCTCATAATTTCAC